>NC_056729.1:1295320030-1295407530 GCF_019279795.1 Protopterus annectens | reverse complement strand
ACCAGTAGTGAGCTAATCGAAGGAAGGACACTCAGCAAACTCGGAGCTATAATATATAACATTAAGTATCCTGTTTTTTGTTTATTTTGTTCTTTATTTCTTTGTTGTTTATAGCACTTTGTGTACTGTGTATTTTTTCTAGCTAGTTTCACTGTGTGTGAGGTATTAACTGGAAATTGTCCACTCTTATTAAGCATCTGTTGTGTTGTTTGTTTATGATAACTTGTTGCAGTTAAACTCTTTTTTCTAGTGGCTCCATTAGCTGTTTAAAACTTTCATTTAAAGGCTCACTGCTGCTTTTCAGCTGTGAGTAACATTTCTGCAGTTTGTTTCCCACCCTCCCTCTCTGTTGGTATAGTGTTTTTATAGTTGGTGGCTTTGCAGTTGCCTGCCCCTAGTGTAAATTTGATCTGGGACCCTCCTCCCAGTCTAGTGTCATTACCTCATTCTACCCAGTACAGGGAGAGCATTTGAGAAGGCCAATCAGCTTAATTTCTGCTACTCCTTTCTCTCTTTCCAAAAAAAAAAAAAAAAAAAAATTATCTGCTTTTACTGTATTTGTGTTTTTTCCTACTTTATTTTGCTTTTGCGTTATCTTAAAAGTACTCAATTGTATTTATTACTGCTTGGTGTAACTCATTCTAAGCCTTTTAGTTTAAGCACCTGGGCTTCAGACCAGTTTTACATTAAGAAGGTTTGTGGTCTGCACTGTAGTGGCAGAACAGGTAGCTTACATCCTTCTAAGTTGGGAACTGCTGATTGAGGGCTCAGTGTCTGTTATTCTAAAAGTGTATTAATTCTGGTGTAAGCACTTGGGCTTGAGGCCAGTTATTTTACATTAAGAGGGTTCATGTTCTGCACTCTTGTGGGAAGAGAGGCTGGACTCTGTCCTTCTGAGCTGGGAATTTCTGGTTAAAGCTTACAGTGCCTGCATATTTGAACTGCTTCTTACTGAAATTGGTACACCTTGTTTGCTGTAGCATAGACTAGATCCAGTCATGCTGAATCTAGCTTTGTTTGTATAACTTGAGCACTAATCCAGGCATTCTTTAAAGTATTCAGTTGTATTTATTACTGCTGGTAGTAACTTGATTAAAGTGTAGCTATCATTTCTAAGTCTTTTGGATTAAGGACTTGGGCTTCAGACCAGTTGTTTTACATTAGGAAGGTTTGTGGCCTGCACTGTGGTGGCAGGACAGGTAGCTTACATCCTTCTAAGTTGGGAACTGCTGATTGAGAGCTCAGTGTCTGTTATTCTAAAAGTGCATTAGTTCTGGTTTAAGCACTTGGGCTTCAGGCCAGTTATTTTACGTTAAGAAGGATTGCGGTCTGCACTCTTGTGGGAGGAGAGGCTGGACTCTGCCCTTCTGAGCAGGGAATTTCTGGTTAAAGGCTTATAGTGCCTGCATATTCTAACTGTTTCTTACTGAAATTGGTACACCTTGTTTGCTGTAGCACAGACTAGATCCAGGCCTGCTGAATCTAGCTTTATCTGTATGCTTGTTGTTTGTTTATTTCCCTGAAACGCTAATTCCACCTAAAACACGGCCTTTTAGCACTTCTGTGGATCCCTAGTGATATCTGCATTGCTTACTGTACTTATTTCCTTGTTTCACTTGAAAGAAAGTTACTGTTTGTCATTTTTGCATTTAAGTTACCTGTAACACATTGCATTTAAGTTACCTGGCACTTGCTCACTAAAGCAATTATATAAGTCAGCTCTAAAAAATTAAAAGCACTACACCTTCACAAACTCCCCTTGAGTACCTTGTTCCCCATTGGCCCTTTTTTTCAATTATAAAGGAATTCCCAGTACTATTCTAGCATGTCCAAAGGTCAGTTGTCAATCTCCTCTCCGGTCCAGCTGGTGAATCTGGGAATCTTGAGGCAATGTTACAACTGCCTCATGTACACAGACAAATAGCCAAACTGGAGGCTAAGCTCTCTCAACTCAGTACTGGCGTAACCAGTCAGGAGGAGAAGGAAACCACACTCACTACAATTCCAGTCTCACATAGACCTACCACGACAACAAACCAAACACATAAACACACAAAAACATACTTGGAGGCTGTAAATAAAAAATCTGCCTAAGCAGCAGAGACCTCCAAAGCAGACACCCAAGCAACCGCTACCCCAAAACAAAACACATGCAACACATAGCTCACAAAGCCAGTGTGCTGAACAGTCACAGCTCTTAAGGCTAAACAACACACCTGATACACTTGTAATAGGTGACTCTATTGTCAGGCACACTGACGTACCGCTCACCAGGCTGAACAAGGAGAAGGTCACGGTGAGCTGCCTGTTGGGTAATAGGATCCGTCACATAACACAAGCACACAGGTCACTCCAAGGCAAGTGCAAATATGACTCAGTCATTGTCCATGCTGGTGTGAATGACCTGAGACGTACCTCCCTGGACTACATGAAAAGAGACATAGAGGAGCTCTCTGAGCATGTAGCCCAGGCCGGTATGACCCTGACCTTGAGTAGCATCTTACCCTCACCAAGAATGATGCCACAATATGAAGACAAGATGATCAATTTCAACAATTGGCTTAAGTGATGCTGTCATTCAAAGGGGATCCAGTGCCTGTCAGCCTGGGATGACATGCTCGACAAGCCACGATGCTTCACTAGGGATGGCTTACACCTGTCACCCCTGGGCTTTCGGATATTGGCAAAGGCTCTTGCTACCCCCATAGTGCCTTTTTTAGGCAAGGCTCAAAAGACAAACCCACTTCCATAGGTATCACAAGGGATAAAAAACTAAGAGTAATGCTACTCAACGCCAGAAGTCTAAACCTCAAGACACATGCACTCGAAATTCTCCTTAGCATGGAGTATATCGATATCTGTGCAGTAACAGAAACCTGGTTCAAGGCTCCCAAGAGCACCCCAGCACTACCAGGTTATACCTCATACCATGCTTTTTGGACCCAAAACTTGGACCGAACCACAAAAGGAAGGGGAGTATCAATATTCGTCAAAGATACCCACACCTCCAGGTTGGTGGCACAGCACGAAACATCAGAGACTATCCATGTGCAACTAACTGTGGGTAAAACTGCCTTCCAGTTTATAGCCTGCTACAGACCACCCTCCCAAACACAGGAACCCCACTTGGCCTTCCAGAGAATACTGGAAAATATGAAGGTCTCTCCAAACACCATTATATTGGGTGACTTCAACTACCCAAACATAGACTGGGAGCATTACTCTAGCTCCAACACCCTAGCCCAAAGGTTCCTAGAATTTATAAACTCAAATGCTATGGAACAACTTGTTACCACTCCTACAAGAGGGGAAAACATACTGGACCTGATCATCACCAACATGAGGACACTATGCTCCAGACCAGAAGTGTATCCCTCACTGGTAAGATCAGACCATAAACTAATCTCACTGGATATTCACATCCCGACCCCACCCCCTGCCCAGAAAACCACAGTGAAAAACGTCTCTAAAGCAAATTTCACACGCCTCAAAACCGAGGCAAAATCCTTCAAAGCCCTCGGGCCTGTGAAAAATATAGCCCAGACAGCAGAATCCTTTATAAACGCATTGTATGAACACCTTCAGGAATGCATGGATCATGCAATCCCAAATAAAACCAAGACCCAATCCTCCAAAGGCAGACATCCTGTCTGGTGGACCCCAGCCATAAACAAACTATACAATAGAAGGAGGAAGCTACTACATGATAGAGCAAAATCCCAAAAAGGGAAGGCATCTCTGATCAGTATTAGCAAAAAACTACGGGCACTCATAAAATCGTCTAAGGCCAGCTTTGAGAGAAAAATTGCACAGGACACTAAGGATAATCACAAGGCTTTCTTTAGTTATGTTAGGAACCTGGGTGGGAATTCCCAGATATGCTCAGAATTAGTCCAAAATGACAAAAAATACACCGAGCCCACAGACATTGCCAACATCCTAGCTGACAGGTTCAGTGCAAACTTCTCCTCCCCCTCCCCACCAAAAGGGCAAATATCTATCCCAACAGAGTGCTGCCCCCCTGACATCTCAGATGCTCAGGTAAGAGCCACCCTCTCCAAAGCAATAAACGCAGCATCAATGGGACCAGATGGTGTCCCTGGCTGCGTCCTACATGAACTCCAAGAAGAGCTAAACCCAAACATAAAACTACTGTTCAATCTTAGCCTTACTACAGGATATGTACCCAAAGAGTGGCGTACAGCAACAGTGGTCCCTCTCCACAAAGGTGGTGCCTCAACGGATCCTGGAAACTATCGCCCCATAAGCCTGACTAGCTTGGTCTGCAAAGCTATGGAAAGGATCATCATGGACCTCATAAATAAAAATATTGGGGACCTACAGACACTGGATCCTACCCAGTTTAGCTTGTTAAGGGCAGATCCTGCCTCTTAAATCTGGTCAATTTCTTTGAAACAGTCACCAAGGCCATTGACGAGGGGAAAGTGGTCCACACAGCCTACCTGGACCTCGCAAAAGCCTTTGATACAATACCCCACTCGGGCATTATAGATAAGCTCACCAGCTTAAATATAAACCCCTATGTCACTAGATGGGTTGCAAACTGGCTCAAGGACAGAACCCACATGGTTAGAATTGCTGGAGCCATGTCAGACTCCAAACCAGTTACAAGTGGCGTCCCACAAGGCTCAGTCCTGGGACCTCTCTTGTTCGGTATATATTTCTCTGCAGTACAGGCCAACACGGAAGGACTGTGGCTGACCAAGTTTGCAGATGACTGCAAACTGGGTGCCATAATCAACTCTCCAGCTGACACAAGCATCCTCCAAAAGGGCCTCATAGAAACAGACAACTGGTGCCAGAGCCATGGCCTCAAGCTAAATGCCATAAAGTGTATAGTCATCCCCTTTGGCTAATACAAAGTGCCCACAAATTACCACATAGGTGGTAATCCATTAAGTACAGAAGAAGTCATTAGGGACCTGGGGACCCAAGTTGATAGCAATCTCTCATTTGACAACCACGTGGCCAAAGTGGTTAGAAAAACATTTTATATAGCCCACCTAATCATGAAGGGATTCACATCTAGATCAGGAGAGGTCATCGTGCCTCTTTACTCATCCCTCATCAGGCCCATAATTGAGTACAATGCCCCTTTTGGGATGTACCTTACCAGACACCTGCAGCAACTGGAAAGACCCCAAAAGTACCTCACCAAGAGGATCAAAGGGCTCAAACAGATGCCATATGCTGCCCGGTTAAAGAAACTCCAGCTCTACTCAGTGGCATACCGCCTGCTCAGAGGCGATCTGTGCCTGACGTGTAAAGCCATGTCCAACCCGGAATTAACGGACATGCTGCACCTCAGAAAATCCAAATCCCATCGAGCTACGTGCTCGAGAGACTTGAACCTCAGCACTGAAATAAATAGGACATGCTGGAGGGACAGATTCATAACCCAGAGGCTGCCTTCACTCTGGAATAAAATCCCAGTCCAGGTTAGGCAGAGTCCCATATTGACTCTCTTCAAGAGGAATCTTGATGAGTGGATGGGAGAGTGTAGGTTTACCCCGGCTATCACTTCTGTGTCACTGTTAGAGAGAGGAACAGTATACTAACCTCAAAAAAAGGCATAGCAAAATTCATTTAAAATGGGTGGCGAAAGCCAAACACACTCTGGCTAGGCTTATAAATGCCCTAGGGCAGATAGCCTAGTATGAACCTATGAACCTATAGTTTAACCATCCTATGACCTTCCTAGTTGAAGTTGTTAGTAAGCCATTAGTTTGTGTTCCACATTTTGGCCATTTGTTCCACATTATGAGGGCTAGTGTTCCTCATTTTGGACATGGAAGGTTGAGACCTGTGGAAGTCACTATGTATTTACGTATCACTCAAGAAATAATTTAACCAATGAAAAAGTTCTGTCATTTAAGTCTGAAAATTATTAAAAGTCTGAAAACATCAATGAGTTTTCAAACTTGTAGGTTCATATAACAAATTAACTTCAGTCAAGGCATAATACATATCATTTAGAAATGCAGGTGTTGTGTGCTCTGTGAAAGTAAAAGATTTGTAAACATTTTCAATACATATGATTTATGTAGTAAAATGAAAAATAGTGAAACCCTGGGATTCATGAAGCTGAAATTTCCATGCAGGAGCAGTGTATCCGCTCCTGCATGGAATATGGCCGCTGAGTGATCCAGGATTGTGCCATTTTGATGTGCAGGAGCCTGCCTACACTCTTCCTGGACGGAAAGCCCTGCAGTATGCTAATCAGCTCATTTACTGGTGAAAACCATGCAGATGAGCTGAATTAGCAATTCAGGAAGCAGGCAGGTCTCCATGCAGGAACAATGTAGGGCGTAGAAATGTATTCAGCTACATTTAGAACATTTACATGAAGAAATACATTTCTTCAAAATAGAAAATGGAGGCATGACAGCCTCAAAGCATGTATTCCATGTATTAGGCATGCCAATGGCCAAATATATGGCCATTGGCATGAAAAATACTTTATTTTTTTTTAAATAAAAGTTTTTTTTTTTTTGGCCGATCTCGGACATTTAAGCATAGGGCAGTGGCACGCAAACAGGATCATGCTGAACATACAAAAGAAAAGGGGGGGGGATCAAATTTGAGAGAAATCTGCATTTTGCCGTAATAGTAAATGGGATGCAGAATGAAAACAATACCAGGGATTTGTGGTTGCTAAGGGGAAAGGCTCAGTTGTAAGTGTAGTAACTCAGGAGTAAGGTAGTGGTGTATGCAAATGAAGAATTTATATTGAATCACACATTTCTTTTAAGTGTCAGACTGCACCTAACCGAGTAGGTGCTCCAACACCATGGTGTAGACAGGAGGAGCAGCTAGCATGAAAAGGGGGTGTTTCATGATTACTGTAAGCACATTGGAGCTCAGTGGCCTGTGTTTGCCCTTAGCTAAGCATAGCAAAGGCAAGGGGTGTGTCCGAGGCTGTTTTTCCCTATTCCATGAAATACAGAGCGTGTTTGTATCTAGGAAGGGCCAGTTCTGCTTAAAACTGTTTACTTTAGCTAAAAACACAGGGGATAGCAGAACTGTTGACATTTGAGCACCAGGAATGTGCAGCGTGCATCAGGTCTTAAATGGGGAAGAAATGGGAAGGGAAAACTGCAGAAGGAAGGCAATCAAGGAGAACAAGCATAGCGGGTAGATGGAATGTATCAGAATCAGTCAATTGCAGAGGCAGCAGCCCAGCACACTACTATAAACTATGCTAACACCTTTCGGTCTAGTTTTTCCCATAAACTCTGCACCACTGGTGTACACATTTGGGGGAATTTTAAACTGCCAAATCTAACAAAACATGTTAGGGGCTGCTGTTGCTCTGATCTATCAGCATGTGCTAGAGACTGAGGGTGGTGAGGAGGAAAATGCTGGCAATGAACTCAGACTGAGGAGGAGAAGAAGAGTGTTCAGACCCAGGATAACCTACCAGGGGCTACATGATCTAGAGATAGTAGAGCAATACAGGGTGGACAGGGACATACTTCAGCAACTTGTTGAGCTGTGCCGGCCTCGTCTCAGAGCCAGAACCAACAGAGAGGAATCCATCCCAGTGGATACCAAGGTACGTGTTGCCTTAAAAATACTAGCTACAAGTACTTTCCAAAGACCAACTAGGGATATCATGGAGGTCTCACAGGGATCTGCATCCAGCCATGCGACCACATGCCACCAAGCACATTCACTTCCCCAGCACCCATGAAGAGAGGACCAGCAATATGCACCTTGCTCACCATGTAGCAGACTACCCAGAGGTACTGGGTGCCATAGACTGCATCACATCCACATCAAAGCACCACCTGGTAAATGGGGTAGGGTCTGCATAAACTGCAAGGGCTTCCCCTCCATCAACTGCCAGGTCATGTGTGATGCCCAGGGCATTATCATGAACATGTGTGCTGGCAGCCCTGGAAGCTATCACAACTCCCACATCTGGCATTCGTCACAGCTGTACCAGGCATTTGCCAGTTTGGACATCCTATATGGCCAGCTGGTGGGGGATGCTGGCTATGCACTGGAGCTATGGCTGATGACACCCATCAGAAATGCACCCACACCCACACAAGAATGCCATAATGACACACACACACAAACCAGGATCATTATAGACCTTGTGATTGGGATGCTCAAGTTGACATATCCGGTGGAGCCTTGCAGTACTCTCCAGCCACGTGTACATACATGTTCATATTATGTGCCATGCTACACAATATGATCCTGCAGAAACAGCAGCAGCAGGAACAAAATGGGGAAGGGCCATGCAGCCCCCCACTATTGCCAAGGCCTCCATAGTTACAGAGTGACTTGGAGGAGGAACATACTGAGCCTGCCCCTGTAGGCAGATGGAGGCATGCCCAGTATGCCCTGGCCTTGGAAAGAGACAATGCATAGCACATACACTGACACTGTAGGGCCCCAGGGACTGATGTCTCTCTCTCTCTCTGACTTGTACACACAGTAAAATGGATGCCAAACATCACACCACCTATGCCTGACCATGTATAGGCAGTGTATTGCGTGCATCCGATATAGTCAGCCCTCAAGCACCACCCTCACAACAGCTGCAGGCACAAGGTAAGCCAGTCTCTTATTCTCTTTCGGCTGTTCCCATTAAGGGTTGCCACGACAGATCATCTGTTTCCATTTCTTCCTGTCCTCTGCATATTGCTGTGTCACACCAACCACCTGCATGTCCCCTTTCACCACATCCATAAACCTTATCTTAGGCCTTCCTCTTTTCCTCTTACCTGGCAGCTCCATCCTTAGCATCCTTTTCCCAATATACCCAGCATCCCTCCTCAGCACATGTCCAAACCAACGCAATCTCGTCTCTCTGACTTTGTCTCCAAACCGTCCAACCTGAACTGACCCTCTAATATACTGATTCCTAATCCTGTCCATCCTTGTCACACCTGGTGCAAGTCTTAACATCTTTAACTCTGCCACTTCCAGCTCTGACTCCTAGCTTTTTGTCAGTGCCACCGTCTCCAACCCATACAACATAGCTGGTCTCACTACCCTCTTGTAGACCTTCCCTTTCACTCTTACTGGTACCCGTCTGTCACAAATCACTCCTGACCCTCTTCTCCACCCATTTCACCCTGCCTGTACTCTCTTCTTCACCTCTCTTCCACACTCACCATTACTCTGAACTGTTGATCCAAAGTACTTAAACTCATCCACCTTCGCCAACTCTACTCCCTGCATCCTCACCATTCCTCTATCCTCCCTCTCATTCACACACACATATTCTATCTTAGTCCTGCTGACCTTCATTCCTCTCTTCTCTAGAGCATATCTCCACCTCTCCAGCTTCTCCTCAACCTGGTCCCTCCTCTCACTACAGATCACAATGTCATCTGCAAACATCATAGTCCATGGGGCCTCCTGTCTGATCTCATCTGTCAACCTGTCCATCACCATTGCAAATAAGAAAGGGCTCAGAGCTGATCCTTGATGTAATCCCACCTCCACCTTAAACACATCTGTCACTCCCACTGCAGACTTCACCACTGTCACATTACCCTCATACATATCCAGTACCACTCTTACATACTTCTCTGCCACTCCTGACTTCCTCATACAATACTACGACTCCTTTCAAGGCACCCTATCATATGTTTTCTCCAAGTCCAGAAAGACACAATGCAACTCCTTCTGACCTTCTCCATATTTCTCCATCAACACTCTCAGAGCAAACATCGCAACTGTAGTGCTCCTTCCCAGCATGAAACCATACTGCTGATCACTAATCATCATTTCCCTTCTTAACCTAGCTTCTACCACTCTTTCCCATAACTTCAAGTTGTGACTGATCAGTTTTATCCCTCTGTAGTTACTACAGCTCTGTACATCACCCTTATTTTTAAAAATAGGTACCAAAACACTTTTTCTCCACTCCTCAGGCATCCTCTGACTTTCTAAGATTTCATTAAACAATCTGGTTAAAAACTCCACTGCCATTTCTCTTAAGCACCTCCATGCTTCCACTGGTATGTCATCTGGACCAACAGCATTTCCATTCTTCATCATCTTCATAGCTGTCCGTACTTCCTTCTTGCTAATCTGTTTCACTTCCTGATTCACTATCCCCACATCATCCAACCTTCTCTCTCTCTCAGTCTCTTCATTCATCAGCCCCTCAAAGTACTCTTTTCATCTGCTCAACACACTTTTCTCACTTGTGAGTACATTTCCCTCACTATCCTTTATCACCCTTACCTGCTACACAGCTTTCCCAGCTCGGTCCCTCTGTCTAGAAAATCAGTACAGATCCTTTTCTCCCTCTTTAGTGTCCAACCTTTCATACAACTCTCCATATGCCTTATCCTTAGCCTTCATCACCTCTCTCTTTGCCATGCTCCTCATCTCCTTATACTCATGTCTACTTTCTTCATCTCTTTGACAATCCCACTTCTTCTTCACCAGCCTCTTCTTCTGTGTACTCTCCTGTACTTCCTCATTCCACTACCAGGTCTCCTTGTCCTCATTCCTCTGTCCAGATGTCACACCAAGCACCTTTCTAGCTATCTCCCTTACCATCTCTGCTGAAGTTACCCAGCTATTTTATAACTCTTCACTGTCCCTGAGTGCCTGTTTTAACTCTTCCCTGAACTCCACCTCACAATCTACAATCACGATCATAAAGTAAGCCAGTCTCTGTAACAAAATAAACTAATGGCGTGGAATATTCTGATGGCATATCTATGATATTGCTCAAGCATGTAAGGAAATGGGGTGGCTAACTGGGATAGCAGCAGACAACTGACAGTTCTGTGGGACAGCAGGAAGTGTATCCCCAGTACTCCCCTACCCCCATCATGCTGTACCAACCTAGCTGACAAATACCATTGCAGTATATGTGTGGTGAGCCAAACAATCGTGGGGGGGGTCATAGGTCACATGCATGGATATCTAATTGGGTGTCCCATACCCACCAACAGCCCCACACAGCAGATCAGCTGTAGAAAACCATACAGAAATGCCTGGCAAAGGCCTCCACATGGTGACATCTATGCAATCCCCATCCACAGACATTTACACAGTGATATCACAGCAGGTCTGGCAGTGGCAATATGGTTTTGAAAGGTAAGAAGACTGAAACTATAAATGTCTATGTCAGAACAATCTGACCTGTGGTTGATACTGCTATGTCTGTAGTCTGAAAGATAGGGCATACCACTATGCTAAATGGAATAGAAATGTTAAGCAAATATAAGGACAGTCTGTGCAGATGTGTATTGTGTACAGTTGTGTCACCCCCCCCCATAGTCCCACAGAAATGCAGTAACATGTTCCTAGCCTTAAGCAGCATCCAGCTGTCACCAAGAGTGATGGTGCAATAGTAACAGAAAGCAATTGTCAGTAACACCCTCAGTCAATTTACTGGTGCCATCCCAGGCGTGTCTCCTGCCAGCAGCCTGGGAAAATATGATCATCAAAATACACTGCCTTGCTACAGATGGCCTGCATCTGCCCACCTGGCCTGCAGGCCTCTGGCAAATGCCTATGCCTCACCTACAGTGTGCTGTTAGTGAGTGTCATGGGTCCATAACATCAACATAACATAGTCCACAAAATACAAAGAAAGGCCATGCTGATAACTGCTAGGAGCAAACCTGCCAGCCTCAGGGAGACAGAAATCTGGACAAAGCCATGAATAATGGGGTGATGAAGGTCCAAAGAGAAGGACACCTGTGAAATACTGCTCTAATAAAGTTATAAAGTTGATGGAATGATTTATATTCGCATGGAATGTCTGATGTGTATGAAGTCTGAAACTGCAATGTTAACTGTCAGTAATATCTGACTTCAACCCTGAGTGACTTGCAAAACACTTTTGCTTGAAAACCACACTTGTTTGGGTAACCAACAAGATATATGAGTCATGGATGTGGACATTCTGTTAATCTCTGTACAGTTGACAGGCAGGGCTAGGAGTTTAAACATGGGAATGCACTCACTGCAGGCAGGCCTAACCCTGGAAAATGGTGACATGTCTGAACCCACAGAACTATGAGCCACAGCCATAGGGAGTAACACATCCCTCCCTGATCACTCATCCTATGCAACATCCTGACCCCAACATGCAGCCATCCAAGCAAAATGAGGTGGGCCATACATATATGTGTGACAAACACACACCTCCAGGCTGGTCAAACCGTCTGACACACACAAAGCCTTCCAAGTTCAGTTAACCATTGAAGATAATCCAGTGCAAAGTACTGGTAGCTATAGGCAAACATATCTGCCCAGGACACACACACACACACACATATCCTACCCACTACAAATCTATCTGGAGTCTGCCTGTCACCCTGATCCTGTCTGACTTATATTACCCAACTGTGGACTGGAAATCAAACCAGGCCAGAATAAAAATGCACAGAGATTCAACCACGGCAATATATCACCAAGGTGCTTGACCATTTCCACAGCACCAGCATTCAATTGCTTGTAGGCACAACTCTCAACAGGCTGGATTGTGCAAGAATGCATAGCATTTGGCCCATAAACCTGATGTGTGCATCATCCATCCTGTATTCCCATGGTAAATCACAGTGATGATCTGAGAAAGCATTTCACAAGGTACTGAAACAATACATGACAGTGTCAAATGGCATATATGACATATGTCTGCTAAAATAAGCTTTATAACTGTAGCAACCCATACATTACTGAGAGAAATTGTCACAATCACTGTATGGCCCATTGTCCCCACATTTTGATAGGCTATCTCCAGATATCCTGCACCAACAGGTTGAGAGGTATGGCTGTAGCACAAAACAAACCAGACTGGAGTACAACAGTCCACGGAATTGCGTCCCACATGTACTATAGAAGGACACACTGGACATGCTCATACACTTAGAGAAATGTCAGTAGGATCTAGGAATGAATAGGCTTTCCCCACTCAGTGCACTTCCCATTGCCTCACCATAGCAGTCTTGAAGATGTCTGTCACCATAGAAGTCACTTTTGTGAAGTCCAGCCCCTTAAGCTCTGTGGTGCATGCAATAACTGCATAACATGTTAGTATAAGTAATTAGTACAGTAGGAGTTCTAATATCAGTCCTGGCAAATGTAAAAGTGTGTGTCTGTGTGTGTTTACAGCTAAAAGCTTTTGGGTCCATTCAAACCCAGTACACTTCCCCTTTCCCTACTTTAGTAGTCCTGCAGATATCAGTCATCTTAGAAGTCCCTTCCATCAAGCCTCACCCCCCCCAATCTCTGTAGCATATGTGATAACTGCATAACACTATAATACAAAGAACTAGTCAGATAGGAGTTCTAATCTCAGTCCTGGCAAATGTAAAGTGTGTGTGGGTGTGTGTTTACAACTAAAAGCTTTTGAGTCCATTCAAATCCAGTACACTTCCCCTTTCCCTACTTTAGCAGTCCTGCAGATATCAGTCATCTTAGAAGTGCTTTCCATCAGACCTCAGCCCCATAATCACTGTGGCACATGTGATAGCTGCATGACACTACAGTACAAAGAACTAGTTAGGTAGGAATTCTAATCTCAGTCCTAGCAAATGTAGAGGTGTGTGTGTGTGTTTACAGCTAAAAGCTTTTGGGTCCATTCAAACCCAGTACACTTCCCCTACTTTAGCAGTCCTGCAGATATCAGTCATCTTAGAAGTGCCTTCCATCAGGCCTCAGCGCCATAATCTCTGTGGTGCATGACATAACTGCATAATACTATAGTGCAAAGAACTAGTTAGGTAGAAGTTCTAATCTCACTACTAGTAAATGTAAAAGTGTGTGTGGGTTTGTGTGTGTACAACTAAAAGCTTTTGGGTCCATTCAAATCCAGTACACGTCCCCTCTCCCTACTTTAGCAGTCCTGCATTTATCGGTCATCTTAAAAGTGCCGTCTGTCAGATTTCAGCTCTATAAGCTCTGGTGAATGGGATAACTGCATACCACTATAGTACAAAGAGCTAGTTAAGTAGGAATTCTAATCCCAGTAATGGCAAATGTGTGTGTGTGTGTGTGTGTGTGTGTGTGTGTGTGTGTGTGTGTGTGTGTGTGTGTGTGTGTAGTTTAAAGTACTTTCTGGCCTCTCCCACCCAATACATCATCCATTACCACACTTTATAAGGGCTGGTGATGTTCTTCACCTTAGAAGTACCTTTGCACAACTATCACCCTATAAGCTTCGCGGCTTGTGCAATAAATGTGTAACACTGTAGTAGAACTTAATAGATAGGTAGGGGTTCTAATCTCAGTCTGGCAAGTGTGTGTGTGTTGGTGTGAGAACCATACCATGGGGGGGGGGGATTTTGCAACTTTTTGCTGTTGCCCACCCAGTGCATGTCCCAGTGTCCACATTACAAGGCCCACAGTTGCCACCCACTGTATAGGGACCTGAAGACACTCTGCAGCCCTATAAGCATTGTGCCATGTGCAATAACTGTGTGACAGTATGGGATAGATAAGATAGGTTGCCCATCTAATTCTTGGATATCTCTCCCCACTTAAGAATCATACACAAACACAGTCAGGTAGGCACTCACACCTACATCAGTAGGTGGCCTGCAAACTGGTTCACATATAGAACCCACAGTGTGAAAGTAGCAGACACCATCTCAGACTGCTGAACAGTCACAAGTAGAGTCCCACAGGTTGTGGACCTGGGTTCCCTCATGATTGGGATCCACCCCTCTGAGAATTAGCCCAGTACAAAGGCACCCTGGCTAACAATGTTTGCAGATGAATACAAGTTGGGTGCTATTACTATCCCCCCACATGAGGTTGACATCCTACACAAAGGCCTCTGAGACCTATGACTGCTGTCAGAACCCTGGACATACACTCAATGCCAGATGATGTGTCGCCATCTCCCTTGGGTACGACATGGTTCCCATAAAGTAATACATTGATTGTAGTTCATTGAACACTGATGTTGGTATAATGGAACTGGGAACACAGGTTGACAGTGAGCTGTATGGTGACCACCACAGTGCCACTGTCTTCTGAATGTCCCACCATGTGTCACTACACCTGACTCAGGTGTGGAATACAGGAAGTAAAAGGACAGTGTTTCCCTGTACTTACCCCTCAGTAGGCCAGTCAATGTGTACTATGGCCCATTTGCCATGTACCCCACTGGACACCATCAACAACAGGAGATTCTGCAAATGTACATCACAAAGAGGATCTTAGGTACTACACACTTGCCCCATATGGACAGACTCCAAAAACTGCACTGAATCCTAGGTGCGATCTCTGCTTGACATACACAGCCATGTCTGACCCAACCCTGTCAGAAATGCTACATACAAGGACACCAATCTGTCACACAACATGCCCCAGATACCCCAACCCCATCCTCACAATCAATAGCACATGCTGGAGGGACAAGTGCACAGCCCAGAGACTGGCCACGCCATGGAATAGGCACCACACACATGTCTAGCCAAGCACAGCATGGGCCCTCTACAAGAGATATCTGGAAGAGTAGATGGGGAATAGAATACCCACCCTCGGGATCACTACAGTGACTATACACAGTACACACACTGGGAAGTATCGTCAGGTGGCATGATGCCAGTGTATTCCCATGGGATAGTCTTGTAAAGCCTCCATGGCAATTTGCCACATACACACCTATGACTCCTTGAAACCATGGATCTCAGGATTGTAAAATGAGTGTGTGTGCATGTTTGTGTGCGTGTGTGTGTGTGTGTGTGTGTGTGTGTGTGTGTGTGTGTGTGCGCATTAGTGTATTTGAGAGTGTTTGTGAGTGTGTAAACATGTAGGTGAAAGTAGTTGGTGGCCCGTCTCACCCAGTACAAATACCATTTCCATACCTTAAAAGTGCTGTAGATGTTATTCACTATATAGGTACCTTGGGACACTCCAAAACCTATAAGCTCTGTGGTGTGTGCGTGAACTGCACAACACTATAATACCAACAACCACTTCTAATATGAATTCTTGCAAATGTGTGTGTGTGTGTGTGTGTGTGTGTGTGTGTGTGTGTGTGTGTGTGTGTGTGTGTGCGTGTGTAAGTGTTTGGGTTTACCTGAAAACACCAAAAATGCACAACGCTGATGACGAGAACACCGACAACGGAGAAGACCAACAGTTGAGAATCCCGACGCTGAGAACACCGACATGTTAAGGTAAGTGATAGGGACGGACGTTAGGGTCAGGGTGTGGGTAAGGTAAGTGTGCAATAGTGACGGACTTGAGGGTTAGGGGTGAATTAAGTCCGTTAGGGTTAGGGTGCAGGTAAGGTAAGTGTGCAATAGTGACAGAGTTAAGGGTTAGGGGCAGATTAAGTGAGTTAAGGTTAGGGTGCGGGTAAGGTAAGTGTGCGATAGTGACAGATCTTATAGTTAGGGTTTAGGTTAAGGTTAGTGCATAGATAGTTATGTATGTAAGGTTTAGTGTAGGTTTGTAAGGTTTTTGGTGTGCTTGTGTTGTGTGTGTGTTTTTTGGGAAAGGTATTTGTTTTGTTGATTGTCAGGATTTTGATTTGTTGGGCATGTGAAGTTTCATGTTTTTGAACTTTCTTTTTTTGTCGTTTTTTTCATTTTGGTTATTTCGTTGTCAGTGTTTTGGCGTGTCGGTGTTATCAGGTAGACCCAAGTGTGTATATGTGTAGGTTGCAGTATTTTGTAGCCTCTCTTACCCAGTACATCCCTCATTGCCATGATTTGCAAGGCCTGGTGATGCCCCTCTCTGTAGACGTAGCTTTGAACAAGTGTCACCTCATAACCTCCATGATGCATGCAATGGTGCATGCGATAAATGTGTAACAATTTTTCTAGTTTTTCCAGTTTTCTAGTTTTAGCACTCAAAATTGTTTCCTTGTGCTCAGCACTTGTTCAAAACTTGTTGCAAGCAATAAATAATTTACAAATTACTGCAGCACTCAACTTTCCTCACTTGTTAGGAGGAAAACAGTTTTTAATACTTAAATTAATAAGCACCTATCCAGGCATGTCTAAGGGTCAGCTCTTGGTAATTTCCCCTGGCCACCTGATGAATCTGGGCATCTTGGGGCAATGTAGCAATTGCCTCATGTGCACTGACAACCCTCTCCTCCTGCCACCCAACACTACAACCTGTGAGAGATACACTCATACAGCCAAACTGGAAGCCAAGCTCTCTCCAGCCAAGACTGTACTAGACATTCAAGAGGAGAAGGTAAACACCTGCATCACACCACACTCAACAGATAGGCCAGAAAAACCTAGACCACCTAAACCCACACATAGTAACACAAAACACACACCTACATTCATGGAGGATCTCAATAAAAATCTGCCCAAACAACACAGACCTCCAAAGCTGAAACACAAGCAACCACCACCTCCCACTACTCAAATGACACATAGCCCACAACATTATTGTGCCACTCAACCTCAGCCCATAAGGCAAAACAATGTACCCAACACACTAGTCATAGTTGACTCTATAGTCAGGCACACTGATGTCCCACTCACCAGGCTAAACAAGGAAAAAGTTACTGTCAGCTGCTTGTCAGGTGCCATGATCTGCCACATAATGCAGGCACTCAGGTCACTCTACAACAAGTACAAATATGACTCTGTCATTGTCCATGTTGGTGTGAATAACCTGAGATGTACCTCCCTGGACTACATGAAAAGAGACATTGAGGAGCTCTCGGATTATGTAGCCCCAGGCAGGTTTGACCCTAGCCCTGAGTAGCATCCTGTCATCGCCCAGAATGATACCACAATACAAGGACAAAATGATTGACTTCAACAATTGGCTGAGCTTCTGGTGTCATTCTAAGGGGATCCAGTGTCTGTCTGCCTGGGACGACATGATCAACAGACCACGATGCTTTGCCAGAGATGGCCTGCACCTGTCACCCCTGGGATTCTGGATACTGGCTAAGGCTCTTGCCACCCCTATAGTGCCTTTTTAGGCAAGTTTCAAATGACAATCTCACCACTGTAGCAGGTATAAGCAAGCAAAATCTGAGGGTAATGCTACTCAATGCTAGAAGTCTAAACCTTAAAATGCATTCACTCGAGACACTCCTTAAAATGGACAACATCGACATCTGTGCCATGAAGGAGACCTGGTTCATGGCTCCAGAGAGCACCCTTGCAGTACCTGGCTATAACTCATACTACACCTTTTGACCACCTAACCTGGACCAAAATACTAAAGGAGGAGGTGATATACTGGGTAATATTAAGGTACAGCCCAATACCCTAATAATGGGCGATTTCAACTACCCCACCATCTACTGGGAAAACTACTCATGTACTAACTCATTTGCTCAACGCTTTCTGGAATTCATAAATTCCATTGCCCTGGATCAGCTTGTCCATACCCCCACCAGGGGCAGAAATATCCTGGACCTGTTCATTACCAATATGGGCAACAAATGTTCCATGCCATATGTCAACTCCTCACTAGTCACATCCGACCACAAACTAATCACCCTAGACATCAATATTACGCCCCCACCCTCCAGTAAGGAAACCACCGTAATAAACTTCTCCAAAGCCAACTTCATGCTTCTTAAGACAGATGTGGCAAGCTTCATGACACCCATACAGATGGAAAATAGAGGTACGACTGCTGAATCCTATACAAATGTACTGTATAAGCACATACATGAATGCATGGATTGTGCCATCCCCAAAAAAAACAAGACGCTATCCTCCAAAAAAAGGAAGCCAGAATCTGGTGGTCCTCTGTCATAAGCAAACTCTACAACAGAAGGAAGAAGTTGTTGCAAAAAAGAGTAAAATCCCCTGATTGCAGGAACTCTCTGGTCAGCCTCAGTAAGAAGCTGAGATCCCTCATAAAATCCTTCAAAGCTAGTTATGAAAATAAAATCACCACTGATTCTAAAGACAGCCAGACAGCCACAGAGCATTCTACAGCTATGTGAAGAATCTCAATGGTGAAACTCAGATCTGCTCTGAGCTACAGCACAATGTCACTAGATATACAGAACCAACTGATATTGCCAACATCCTGGCAGATAGGTTTAGTGCAAACTTAAACCCCCCACCCCCCAAAGGGCCATCACTATAGTGGAAGAATGAAAAGCCCCTGTAATCATGGCTACACAAGTAAAGACCTCACTCTCAAAAGCCAAGAACACAGCATCCATGGGACCTGACAACATCCCAGGTTGTGTTCTGCATGAACTACAGGACGAACTGGCACCCCACCTAAGTACCATGTTCAATCATAGCCTCACTTCAGGCTATGTGCCTACTGAATGGTGCATAGTGACATTATCCAACTCAACAAAGGAGGTGCCACCACAGACCCTGGGAACTACCACAACATTAACCTGACGAGTCTGGTCTGCAAGGCCATGGAATGTATCATCTTGGAGCTTATAAGCAAAGACATAGGTAACCTCCAAACTCTGGACCCCACTCAATTTGGGTTTGTAAAAGGTTGGTTATGTCTCCTAAACCTGATTGACTTATTTGAAGTAGTCACAAGAGCCATGCATGAGGGTAAGGTGGTGCACACAGCCTATCTTGACATCGCCAAGGTTTCCACACCATCCCCCACTCTGGAATTATAGATAAACTCACTAGACTGGGCATAAATCCCTATGTCACAAGATTGGTGGCCAACTTGTTCACTGACAGAACCCACACAGTGAAAGTAGCTGACTCCAAATCCAACATCAGACCACTGACAAGTGTAGTACCACAGGGCTCAGTCCTGTGTCCTCTCCTGTTTGGCATCTACTTCTCAGAAGTCCAGGCTAATACAGCAGGTCTTTGGCTAATGAAGTTCACAGATGTCTGCAAACTAGGTGCCATAATAGAATAGCCTAATGATGTGGACATTCTACTAAGAGACTCATGCTTGTCAAAGTGATGGCCTCACGCTCAATGCCAAGAAGTGCATTGTCATGCCCTTTGGGAATAACACTGTACCCATGAACTTCCCCATAGATGGTAGCCTGGCTAAACACCGAAAGTGTGATAAGAGACCTTGGGACACAGGTAGACATTAGTCTCTCCTTTGATAATCACATCGCCAGAGTAGTCAGGAAATCCTTCTATGTGGCACACCTCATCATAAAGGGGTTCACCTCCAGAAAAAAAGAGGTCATTGTTCCTCTCTACTCAGCCCTCATCAGACCCATTATAGAGTACATTGCCCCATTTGGCATGTACCTCGCAAGACATATACAACAACTAGAAAGGCCACAGAAATACCTCACTAAGAGGATTACTGGCCTCAAACAGATACCATACGTAGACCGTCTCAAAAATCTCCAGCTCTACTCTGCCACTTAACGCCTACTCAGAGGCGACCTCTGCCTAACATACAAAGCCATGTCAAACCCAGATCTGTTGGACATGTTACACTTAAAGAAACCCAATCCCTCTGAGTGACATGCTCCAGGGACCTAAACCTTGCCACTACAATAAACAGAACATGCTATAGGGAAATATTCCTGTCCCAGAGACTTCACATGCTCTGAAACAGACTACCCATTCATGTCAAGCAAAGCTCCTCATTAGCCCTCTTTAAGAAACATTTCGACAATTTGATGGGAAATAGGAAATTCATCTCGTGGATCACTTCTGTGGCTCTGTTAGACAGGGGCACAGGAAAATAACTTTCTTGGGTGAAAGCCAGGAAATGTTTTAGGCTAGGCTTATATAGGCCCCAGGGCCGATAGCCTAGTACCTACCTATGAACCTATGAACAATGTAGTAACAATGAATAAATAGGTAGGGGTTCTACTCCTAATCCTGGCAAATGTGTGTGAGAGAAGAGTATCTTGTGTGTGTGTGTGTGTGTGTGTGTGTGTGTGTGTGTGTGTGTGTGTGTGTGTGTGTGTGTGTGTGTGTGTACAGCAGTGTTTGAGAGTGTGTAGACTCATGTGTGACAGTAATATGAAAAGTGTCACACCAAATATACCACACATTGCCACATTGCCATACCTTACAGGCACATGTGATGTTAATCACTATACATGTATTTCAGAAACACAACACAATATGAGCTCTGTGCCCACTGTGATAACTTCTTAACAATGTACTAGATGGATGGGAGTGTCAAATCCAACAATGGCAATCATGATCCTGTTTTTGTGCGTGCGTGTGTGTGTGTGTATGTGTGTGTGTGTGTGTGTGTGTGTGTGTGTGTGTGTGTGTGTGTGTGTGTGCGTGTGTGTGTGCGTGCGTGTGTGTGTGTGTGTGTGTGTGTGTGTGTGTGTGTGTGTGTGTGTGTGTGTGTGTGTGTGTGTGTGTATCTGAATAACATTCTCTGTGTATGTGGTATTCACAAACCTTTGGTGTGTTTCACCCAGGACACTTACCATTGTCCACTGTACAAGAGCTGTTGACATCAGCCACCATGCACTTCCCTCAGCCCTATCAGCCATGTGACACATGCAGTAACTGTTATACAGACCTGTTAATTGCGTACTGCTGTACCCTGGATATGGCAGTCAATGTGTTACCACACTGCCATACTTCTTGTAGAAAAGGACTGCAGGGCTACATCCTTCTGACAGACAGACACCTAGAACACAAACAGAATACATTATGGAGACACAGTCAGTCAATGTTAGTAGCAAAAATAATGGATCATGGCTGGACAGCTACACACTCTGACATAGGTTCATAGGTTCATAGGTAGGTACTGGGCTATCGGCCCTTGGGCCCATACAAGCCTAGCCAAAAAATGTACCCTGGCTTTCGCCACCCAAGAAAATGATTTTCCTGTGTCCCTGTTGAGCAGAGCCACAGAAGTGATCCCCGGGGTGAATTTCCCATTTCCTATCCAATCATCAAGATTTTTCTTGAAGAGTGCTAATGAGGAGCTCTGTTTTACATAGATAGGTAGTCTGTTCCAGAGTATGGGAAGTCTCTGGGACAGGAATCTATCCCGCCAGCATGTTCTGTTTATTGTGGTGACAAGGTTTAGGTCCCTAGAGCGTGTAGCTTGGAGGGATTGGGATTTCTTTAAGTGGAGCATGTCCAACAGTTCTGGGATTGACATAGCTTTGTATGTTAGGCAGAGATCGCCCCTGAGTAGGCAATATGCGATGGAGTAAAGCTGTAGTTTTTTTGAGACGGTCTGCATAGGTCATCTGTTTGAGGCCAGTAATCCTCTTTGTGAGGTATTTCTGTGGTCTTTCTAGTTGTTGTAGATGTCTTGTGAGGTACATACTAAAAGGGGCATTGTACTCTATAATGAGTGATGAGTAGAGGGGAACAATGACCTCTTTTTTTCTGGATGAGAATCCTTTTGTGATGAGATGAGCCATGTAGAAGGATTTCCTGACCACTGTGGTGATGTGATTATCAAAGGAGAGAATACTGTCCACCTGTGTCCCAAGGTCTCTTATCACATTTTCAGCATTAAGTAGACTACCAGCTATGTGGTAGTTCATGGGTACAGAGTTTTTACCAAAGGGGATGACAATACACTTTTTGGCATTGAGCTTCAGGCCATGGCTTTGACACCAGGTATCTGTCTCAGTGAGGCCCTTTTGTAGTTTACCCACATCGTTAGGAGTTTTGATTATGGCTCCTAGTTTGCAGTCATCAGAAAACGTTGTTAGCCAAAGACCTTCTGTGTTGGCCTGCACGTCAGAGAGGTAGATACCAAACAGGAGAGTATCCAGGACTTAACCCTGTGATACTCCACTTGTCACTGGTCTGATATCAGATTTGGAATCCACTACTTTCACAGTGTGGGTTCTGTCCATGAGCAAGTTGACAACCCATCTTGTGACATAGGGATTTATACCTAGTTTAGTGAGCTTATCTATAATTCCAGAGTGGGGGATGGTGTCAAAAGCCTTGGTGAGATCTAGATAAGTTGTGTGAACCATTTTACCCTCATCTATGGCTTTGGTGACTGCTTCAAAGAAGTCAATCAGGTTTAGGAGACATAATCTGCCTTTTACAAATCCAAATTGGGTAGGGTCCAGAGTTTGGAGATTACCAATGTCTTTGTTTATGAGTTCCACGATGATACATTCCATGGCCTTGCAGACCAGGCTCGTCAGGCTAATGGGGAGGTAGTTCCAGGGGTCCATCATGGCCCCCCCCTTTGTGGACTGGGATAACCGTTGTGGTGTGCCATTCAGTGGGTACAAAGCCTGAAGTGAGGGGTATGATTGAACATGGTACATAGGTAGGATGCCAGTTCATTCTGTAGTTCATGTAGAACGCAGCCATGTAGCCATTAAACATGCTGGCTGACAACATTTTACACAGCATTACATTGCTAACCTGTACTAAATTCCCATTGTGCATCAGAACTATGTTAGCATGTCCCTGTATAAGTGGTATGGATGACAGGGATGTGGCACAGGTGTCATCATATGCACAGGGTGTGTTGTGGGTTTGCCAGAGGGTTAGGCTGAGCCAATTGGTTGACATCATCTGTGTGGGTTGGGGGTGTTGTGTATTACATGGGCCATGCAGAGGTGGTGTGTGTGTAAGTATGGATGCACCCTAGCTGTGATGGTGATGTGTGTGTGTGTGTGTGTGTGTGTGTGTGTGTGTGTGTGTGTGTGTGTGTGTGTGTGTGTGTATGGATGCACACAGTTCTGCCATGTTGCTGCCCTATACAAGGGTATGTTGGACAGCTGCCAACTGTACATTGCAGGATTTACAATCACAGTTTCTGGCCATGGACTCAGGAACTGGGCCTGCCAGGGGTTCCACTGGCACCACCAGGCCCAAGGCCAGATGGAGTAGTACTCCCTGATGCTGACAGTTGTCTGCTGGATCTGCATCCCTGTTGGGAACAGCCAGGACCACATGCCTGTGGCCTGCTGCATTGTGGTGTGGACAGCACCGCCCCTGCATTTGTGGTGCTGGTATTGCCACTAAAGGAGCAGGAGTGACATATTACATGACCACGTAGAACTTCAGCTGTTTGTGGTGCTGTCCTATGTCTATGTGGCTGATGGCCAACTCCCACCACATGTTCCAAAATAGACATCCCACGGTCAAGTAGTGCCACCATCTCACCCAACCATCTATCCATGACCCCAGCATGGTGGGCATCTGCAAGATCACAGATGTTGTCATGCATAGCAGGAAGATTTGCCATCTGGACACAGAGAGTCTGTCTGATGGGATATTCCATACATGCCTGTGCCTCCATGATGGTCTGAAACATGCATCTAGTGTCACCTGCTGTGGCACTTTTGGCAGTGCCATGATGGCCAGAAGTCCTCCTCCTCTGAGCACCCCTGTCCATCCGCCTGTGTGGGACCTCATCTGTTATCCAGCAATGGTTGGTGTCTACAGACACACTTGCCCTAGTCACCACACTTTTCTGTCCCATGCCACCACCCACCAACTGTCCCTCATCTATGGCCACTGATGATGGGGCATGTGTGGGCATTGTGAATGTGTGCGAAGATAGGGTGGACAAAAGTGGGATGCTAACCAATGGCACAGATTCAGCCCCTGACAACCCCGCCTGTGCCTCACTATGCCTATCATCATTGTCAGAATCTGCAGAGAGACTGACATCAGTTTCCACATGGGAGGGACCCTGATCTCTATCGCCACCTGTGAGGGGAAGATAATATCTCTAATTTAATACCTATACAGTATGGTTTACTTACACACACACACACACACACACACACACACACACACACACACACACACACACACAGACAGTTACAGGTGAGATGGCACAAAGATATTACACCTCACATTTCCTCAACAGTTGACATGCATGACAAATGGCCCTCAACATCCTGCATTGAAGCCATTCTTAAACCTTTTTACTAACAATCTACATCTCTGTGATGCTTGAGTTGTGTTAGTAGGTGACATCCCTTCCCCTAGAACACACTGCACCCATGTACACATTATTGTTGTGCACCTGTATAGCACACTGGCATGTACTGTAGACCACACCTCACAACTGTACAAATCATTGCTGAATGTGTAGATGTCTGGCACTTATGTTTGCTCTGTTCCTCACAACCTCTATGTGTTTGTCTGCCACATAACTGGGATGATATGAGGACTGATGTCACCAATTAATGACATACATTTGATATGCACATCTCATCAGCAGCAATGAATGTATGTGCAATCGCATCTGGTTACAACAATGACCTTCTTATTGTAACATGGATATGATAAGTGTACACACCAGCCTCTTTTATGATATAAAAATGAGACCACAGTACAGCATTTGAAAACATTACACACCTTATACATGACATATGACCTGTGCAATCCAATCAAGAAACAGACAAATGTTTTAGTTGTGAACATACTGAATGAGATGCATACAATATTGTGGTTGCATAGCTATAAACACCCTTAAATCAATGCTTGGTTGAAGCACCTGTTAATTGCACTACAGCAGTTTCACTGCCTGGGAAGGGTTATATTAGCATGGTACATCTTCCCTTGGCATTATTTGCACAGTCTTTGGACCCTGCAAAGGTCGACCAACTCTGTAAGATTGCAAGACCAGCTCATGTACACAGTCTTTGGAGGTCACACTGGAGGTTTACTATTGGTGTTGAGTCTGGGCTTTGTCTGGCCCAATTCATAACATTGATTGTGTTCAGATAGAGCCATTCTTAGCTAGCTCAGTTCATTGTTGTGTTGGAAGCTGATACCCCTCTCCATCCTCGACCATATTGCAGATGCTTGATGGCTGTAGCACACACATTTTATTTGTAACTGTTCAGAATTCCCTCCACCTTGTCTACAGGCCTAGTTCCATCTAATGAATAGCAACCCTAATGTTGGACACTGCCACCATCAAGCTTCAATGGGTGTATGGTGGTCCTCAGGTGAAGTGAGGTGTTGCTTGTGCGCCATACGTAGCTTTAGGAATACTGTCTGTAGTTTTGAACCTTGGTCTCATGACACCATTACACATTGCAGCACATGTCTTTTGGAGACTGGATGTTATGTTTGGCTACTTGTACACTGCCCTGGATGGTGTTTGTTGAGGGTAAGTGCTTCTATTTACTGACACTTCCCCATAAGCCAGACTTATGCAGAATCCAGGCAATTGTTGCCACATGTACTACAGAAATAGTACTTGCCAGAGAGTCCTGCAAGTCGCTCATTTTTGCTGCATGTCTCCTGGCAGCCTCCCTGACCAGTTCTCAACATGTCCTGTCATCTGTTTTGAAAGGACATCTGGTTCTTTTCAGTAACACTGTTGTCCCATATTTAATCCACCTTTTGATGACTGTCTCCACTGTGTTCCATGGTATATCCAATGTTGGGGACAATTTTTCTACCCTACTCCTGACTGATACCTTTCCACAATGAGTTCCCTTCAATGCTTTGTAAGCTTTCTGCCAAACATGTCTTTTGCTGTAGCATGCAGCTAGATAAATGTCAAATATATCCTACTAGGACAGTTGAACATTATTTGGGGTAATCAGAGTCTTGTTAATTGATGGCATGCGTGTAACCAGAAAGATAATGCTTTGATTACAGAAATGGTGCATCAACCAAGTAGTGATTTCTGTGTGCGCACATGTATGTAACCAGTTTATAGTACATTTCTTATAATATGTACAGCCCTAACAGATTTGTTTGTTTGTTAGTAGAATTGTACAGATAATGGGTCACATTCAAGGTGGGAAATGTTTTGACAAGATTTTCTGTGGCCTCACTGTTGTATAATACACAAACCTGGCATTTCAACAGGGGTGTGTACACTCTTGATATCCATTGTATGTAGGTATTCAGATAGCTGTTTGTGGTAGGCATGGACAGAGGGTCATAACACAGTTGCACACTTCTCCGATTACAACCTGATAATCATGTCTATTCTACTACCCATTTCATTGTCATGGCAATGCAAAAACCAGTACCTGTGAACATTTATGTCTGTTGTATGCACTGAAAGTGATATTACACACAAGTAGAACACGCACAACTTATTTACGTACATAGATAAGTAAGCTGATTGCACAGTAGGCTTTGCTATCACAGTGCTAACCTGGTGGATGTCCCACATTCATATCCAGGCTATGTTATGGTGTCATTGTTAATAGACTTGACAATGGTTTGCCTAACATAACACAAGTATGTGTGTAAGTGACTACAGATATCAGGCACACATGCTTATCAGACAGTTGAATGGTATGATCTCACTATATCACATGTATTTCAACACAGTTCGGCAACAGCACTTTACTTTGCACATGCTCTGTTTAGTTCTGTTATATTTATAAGAGAAAATGTGTATCATAGTTATATGCACAGGTAACATATGGATATGTATAACATCACAGTAGCTATCCTATGAGTGGCACAGTAAGTGGTGTTTGACATACATCCAGTAGTTGCCAAATGTCAGCTGTCCTTTCCTGGGGTGAGTCAGGGGCCTGAGCTGTTATATATGTCACTACAGACACAGCCACATGCTATTGCCATTGGTGCTATTACGCAGTACATCAGTACAGCAAGTCTTGTTGAGAAACATATTTTTATTTTCCATTATTACAGACCACATATTGCATTCAATTACATGCTTACTTGTTTCACATACCTTTTTATTTTTTTCCTGGAGTTTTCAGAGATATATCTTTTATATTTCCTCAAACTGGACCAGCTTTGAAGTAACTAACTGTCTATGGCAGAGGTGTTTTGAATAGATGGCAGCTTGTCTTTTCTAGGTTATGCTCATGACCATATGATGGCCTGTGCACCAATTGATGTGCCCCAGTTGCTAATTGCATGCAGAGCAGCTGTGTAGTTATTCCAATAGTCAATGTCATGGCAACACACTCCTATAATTGAGTTATCCATGTGGGTGTTAGCCCTTTCCCTTACCTGTGAGGAAGACATCCTTGAGGTGTGTGAGCTAATACCTCTTACAACAAGACTTGTGGAGACATGCCAACTAAATGGTGGAGAAGGTTCAAGACTTAGGGGAGGAATGTGAGTATTGCTGTTATATGTTTTGAATATAGCTAGTTTAACAGGGTTTGTCCGAACATGCTACTTCTGCATGGGGTTCAGTCTGTCAAAGTTCTGTGTCTGCATAGCTCTCAAATGTAAGGCTATCCACATAATGGCCAGAGGTTTGTCTGTTATGTTTGTCTGTTCCCCAGACAGGTGTCATCCTTTACAAATCAGTAGCATACTCTGGTGATTGCAATCCGTAAATGCTAACATCCATTTGTGTTTCTGACTTTATATCCCTCAGAAAATATATATTACAACAAACCCTGTAGCACCAGCAACATTCACAGTGTATAACAGGAATATTTAAAGTATGGCCATGTGTTTGGGCCTCTGTCACCCAATTATGTCAGGGTTTGACCAGATGTCATACAGTAAGAGTTTGTATATGGTCTATCATTATTTGGTGCTGTCATTCCTGCTGAGGGGAAAGGCTGGACAACATCTGGAAACCTATACATTCAAGATGTTGGTGTATAGAGAATGCTCTTAGATGCCCTTGTAACATATTATATGTGAGGGAGAGTAAAAGTGTCTTAAAACTAGGCTGTTAGAACATGTGAGGCATATTACTGATAAGAAAGAATACAGTTCTGTAGCTGTACATTTGAATGAGTTTCACCATGGGGACAGTAGTGGGGTTTTACAATGTGCTGTTTTGGAAATAGTCTGTTTCTCAGTTTGATGAAACATTCATAAAAGAACAACTGATATGTTCAGAATCAATTTATAATTTTAAATATGATACTTCATCCCCTAGAGGTTAAATGAGGATTGTAATTGGAGGCTGTGTATTTAAATGTAATTGCTCCTTGTATGTAAGACAAGTATTTCTTGCAATGTTTTATTCCTTGAAGGCTTTGGCCAAGACATCAGAGTATAATAAACCTGTGTGAATTACTGCCTGTTTTTTTTCTCTTTACTATCTTCAGTCATGTTAGTTTATTTGCTAAGAGGTCATTGTATGTCTGGCCATTGTGTATGACCTATCATGGTTTTGTAGCAGCATACTGTTCACTTATTATTTAGACCGTGGGGTGGGGGGCGGATGCGAGTGTCATGAGTCCTTTTGTATCCAACTGTGCATGCTGCCCTGCTGCCCCAGCAGAATTATGTTTGTATGGGCATTTACAAACTTGTATGCATATATATATATATATATATATATATATATATATATATATATATATATATATCTATATTCATACACACACACACACACACACATATATATATATATATATATACATACATACCTCAGTATTTGTTGGTAATATATCTACATATTGTCATACACATATGTATATATGTATCTCCATGCATATCTATCTCTCTCTATATGTATATATTTCTTTATATATATATATATATATATATATATATTTGTGGATACTAATCCTTCCTGACTGGACAGTGTCTCTTCCCTATTGTAAACTGGCTGTAATGCATGATATGTTTGACAAAACATCCCAAAAACCTACAGCTCAGATGGCTTAGTGGTACATTGCTGTTGCTGTAGTGTACCGAGTCCTGGGTTCAAGGGCTGTTTATTTTGTTGCTAGACAGAACAAGGGCTGCTGGATACAGAGTGATTAAGGCAGTTTTAAGTGACTTTAAGTGGGTTTGAACGGCTTTGCGCTACGGTAAGCAGTGCTAACATACAGTAAAACGAATAGGTGCTTACACCATTTAGACTTTGTAAAGCAATGCTTCCAAGTGCACAAATCTGCTTAGCATTCACATTTAAGCAATTCTTAAACCTGCTAAGCAGAGTCCAGTCCTGGTAACCATTGCTCACATTCCAGTGTGATAAAATAGCAGAGTAATGACATCATTTAATAAGTGTATTCATTTTCCTGTACATATCATGCGTGTATGTGCTGTCATTACAGTAGCAAGGGGTGTGAATATTCTGTATGGGAGACTTGGGTATACATGGGTAGTATCACATGTTATATGCACTCACACTTGCATGTTACACTGGCTACAGTGCGCTAGTTGACATAAATAATTTAACACATATTGGTTTATTAACTTAGTACTTTTAACACTGCTTTTCCATGTAAATTTAAATTGCCAATTGTAGTACTCAAACCATGCACCGCTGCATGCAAAGGTGGGACTCTGAGTACTACACTATCTTGTTCTTGGTGTTTGAGCTAAATCTTGCTATGTATCTCCTTGGATATCAACATGATATTATTATATTAACTGTAGACTACTATGTTTTTTGCCCATGCCATTGGGACTGCTATCTTATAGAAATGGCATACATGTCAGTTTCAGACTTTTAGCCTTCAAAACATTCATCCTACTGCATAACCTGTTGCCTTTCTACTTTCTGTCTGTCCTCTGTGCAGATGTGCAGATGTCGGGTATTGCTACGGCCATACAACTATGTAGGTGCCCAAATAGTATTGTGTTGTGGGCCTGGACACTGCTGCTAGTTACAAAATATGGGACATTCCTTAATGTATGCCTTGGCACTTTTACTTGCCTGTGTGAGGGACATTACATAGGTGGTGGGCTACATATTCACAGACATTAGGTGGGAATACTTCACAGGACAGGAAATTTGGGGACAGCCCAACAGCATGGGGGACATATCCCCAGAATAGTGAACAGATTCTATGTCATCAGTGCTGTTATACACATGGGAGGTTGATAGACTGTCAGAGTTTGTGTGGACATGCATTTAGTGAGTGACTTCACATCTGACAGTGATATGTCTCTGATATACCTCTCCATTGACATGCTGTCCACAAACTGGCCACATGTTTGCCTGTTATGCTTTGTCTGTTCCCCAGACAGTTGGTATCCTTGGAAAATCAGTCAGGGACTCTGGGGAAAGCAGTCAGTAAATATTCACATCTATTGGTATTACCGACGTCATATTCCTCATAAAGGATGTTACAACAAACCCAGTAACATCTACAACTGTCTCAATGTATGACAGCAATATGTCCACTCTACCCATGTGTTTGTGCCTCTGTCCCCAAATGATGTCAGGCTTTGTCAAGATGTCAGTGAGGCTCAGATGTATTTATTATCATTATTTCTTCCTTCATTCCTGCTACCATCCCAGTGATGTAGTAGACCCACAGACATGTCAGGGAAGAGGCCATAGATATGAGTCCTGAGCCTGTACATTTAGAGGTGAACTGTACATGTGCGAGGTCTGTGTATGTCTGCCCATTGTTAACAGACTGTCAGGATTGTGTACACGTGTCATGTGTACATGTTATTTGGGCTGTGGATGGAGGGGGTAGATGCAAGTGTTATGGCTCCTTTTTCATCTGACTGTGCATACTGCTCCAGTTTCTGCTGGTCTGTTGGCTGTATGTGTTTGTAGGGGCAGAATGAGATATGTTCTGTACCATGGTCAGGATTCAGACTACACTGAGAATTGGCCTAGTATATGTAGGGCTAGTGTATGAGTGGCATACAGTAATGTATTTGTTCACACAGTCCGTATACTCTACTGTTCATTTGACTTACCGTTATGTGACTGTGAGTGTGGTGATATTGATTGTGCGTATGCACTTTCACACTGGTCTCTGTTTTTCAGTTCTCTTACATCCCTGTAGTGCCTGATATATTTGCAAATACATGTGTAATTACCCATAGTAGATTTCCTATTTCAATTACTTGGTGCTATTTCACTAAATATGTGTTACAGCACACAGGAAGGTGTTACTGCAGCAACTGTATTAGCTTATGTATGCCAGTACTTCAGATACATCCTCATATTTATAGCTTCCACCCACCACTTTGTCAGCCTTGGTCAAGATTCATTGCAGTAAGGGGTTCTGAGCATTACTCTCAACTGGCTAGACTGTGTCAAGATATCCAAGTTTATTGCTATTATGTCTGGTCTGTTTTTCAGATTATTCTGATTTCTCTGTTAAATCACTGTGATGATATGAAGATTGTTGTCAGTAAATGATGACATACATTTCATTGTCATTCCTCACATCCATCAGGATATGTATGTTGAAACAAACTGCATCACTCTGTCAAGAAGAGTACAGGGGGACAATGATATCTTCCTTCCTGGATGCAAAAGCATTAGTAATGAGATGTGCCACATAGAAGGACTTTCTGACCACAGTGGCAATGTGGTGGTCAGAAGAGACATTGCTCTCAACCTGTGTACCCAGATCTCTTATAATGCCTTCTGTGATCAGGGGACTACCATTGATGTGGTAATTCATGGGAACAGGATTTTTCCCAAACGGGATGAGAACACATTTTCTGACATCGAGCTTAAGGCCATGGCTCTGACACCAGTCACTGGTATCAGTGAGGCCTTTCTGTAGGATGCCAACATCACTTGGGTAGTTAATAATAGCTCCCAACTTGCAATTGTCTGTAAACTATGTCAGCCAGAGTCCCTTCATGTTGGCATGGACCTAGGAGAAGTAGATACCAAACAGGAGAGGACCCAGGACAGAACCCTGTGGGACTCCACTTATGACTGCTCATCAGTCTGACATGGAGGCAGCTATTTTCACACTGGGAGTTCTATCTCTGAGACAGTTTGCAACCCGCCTAATGATATAGGGGTTGATGCCCAGCTTAGTGAGTTTTTGCATGATTCCTGAGTGGGGAATGTTATCAAAGGCTTTGGCCAGATCAGGTTAGGCTGTATGAGCCGTCTTGTTTTCATCCGCAGCTCGGGTGACTGACTCAAAGGAGTTGTCCAGGTTGATTGAGAAGGCATGACCTACCCTTCACAAAACCAAACTGTGTGGAATTCTGAATCTGGAGATTCCCATATCCCTGTTTATTAGGTGCATGATGATGTATTCCATAGCTTTGCATAACAGACTTGTCAGGCTAATGGATAGTTACCATGGGCTGTAGTCGCTCCTCCTTTGTGGAGAGGGGTGACTAGAGCAGTGCACAATTTGGTAGGGATAACACCTGAGGTGAGGCTGTGATTGAACAGGGCACATAGGAGAGGTGCCAGGTCACTTTGTAGTTCATGTAGAAATTAGCCAGGGATATTGTCAGGTCCCATAGAAGCTGTATTCTTGGCCTTGAACAGTGGTGTTTTAACCTGTACAGCAGTAAGAATGGGTGCCTGGCAGTGTACTGGTATTGTGATGGGTCCTTGGGGGGGGGGTAAAGTTGACACTGAATCTGTGGGCTAGTATATTGGCAATATCTGTTGGCTCATTCTAGGAGGTACCATTGTTCAGTACCTCAGAGCAAATGTTGGTATTGCCATGGAGATTCTTTACATAACTCTAGGAGGCTTTGTGGTTGTCTTTACTATTTGCTGCAATTCTGTTTTCACAGCTAGCTTTAGAGTATTTGATGAGGGATATCAGCTTTTTGTTGAGGCTGATAAGGGTTTTATTCCAGTCCTGGGACTTCACCTTATTCCATATCAGTTTCCTCCTTCTGTTGTAGAGTTTCTTTATGGCAGGGGGACCACAAGACTGGCTTCCATTTTTTGGAGGAGAGCGTGTTGGTTGTATTGAGTATGGCAGAATCCATGTATTTGTGTCATAATTCCTACCAACATTCTCTCAGCTGGAATCTAAACCCTAAGGCCCCCACCAAACCCAACTACCTGGTACCTCTCTCAGAATTCTCTCAAATCTCTCCAACCATATATTGTCACTCCATTGTAGATCTAGTCCCATTTCAGATCTGCCATTACCACTCTAAAGGACATGCCAGTGTACAATATAACCTATTTATTTCAAAATACCTGATAACTCTTGTTAATCCAGCATCCCTACTGATACTAAGTTGGAATATTCATCCAAATCCAGGCCACCTTAAACTCCCTCATTCCCCTCAATCCCAAGTACACACCACCTGAACTTTATAAGAAAACACTCAGACCTGATAGTTCTCAGCATTAACATTAGAAGTATGCTGAACAAAACAGACAAACTTCATGCAACTCTTTCAGTATATGCCCCCAATGTAGTACTCCACACAGTAATGTGGCTGAAACCACACAACAAAGATAACAAAATAATTCTACCAGGATACAACATACTTAGGACAGACAGACTGTCTAAGAGAGGAGATGGAATTGCCCTTCTTTTCAAAAACAATCTCAACGTTGACCATATTAACATGAACATCCCTATATTTAACAATGCAGAGACTCTGTTCACCAAGGTGAAAATTAACCAGTTAAAACATTTGAACCTACTAGGCGTATAATAGGGGATGCACAAGCCAGTGCATTTCTTTGTGCCTGTCCCAAGCCCAGATAAATGGGGAGTGTTGTGTCAGGAAGGGCATCCAGCGTAAAACTTTACCAAAACATTTCATGCAGTCACCAAGAAAAATTTTTATACCGGATCGGTCGAGGCCCAGGTTAACAACGACCGCCACCAGTGCTGTTAGCCTTCAGGGTGCTGGCGGAAATTGGGCTACTGTTGGCCGAATGAGGAGAAGAGGCGGAAGACATGGCCGAAGGCAGAAGGAGAGGAGAAAGGCTAGGACTGTGGTAGTGAGGGTCGGAACTTTGAATGTTAGCAGTATGACTGGTATAGGGAGAGAGATAGCTGATATGATGGACAGAAGGAAGGTTGGTATATTGTGTGTGCAAGAGACCAGATGGAAGGGGAGTAAGGCTAGGAGTATCGGAGGTGGGTTCAAATTGTTTTATCATGGTGTGGATGGGAGGAGAAATGGTGTAGGAGTTATTGTGAAGGAACAGTATGCTGAGAGTGTTTTGGAGGTGAAAAGAGTGTCGGATAGAGTGATGTTTATGAAGCTGGAAATTGATGGCGTAATGATGAATGTTGTTAGTGCATATGTTCCACAAGTTGGGTGTGCAATGGATGAGAAAGAAAAATTTTGGGAGTGAATTGGATGAAGTGGTGATGACTGTACCCAAGGGTGAGAGAGTGGTGATTGGAGCAGATTTCAATGGGCATGTTGGTGAAGGGAACAGAGGGGGTGAGGAAGTGATGGGTAGGTATGGTGTTAAACAAAGGAATGCAGAAGGTCAGATAGTAGTGGATTTTGTGAAAAGGATGGACATGGCTGTGGTGAATACATATTTTAACAAGAGGGAGGAGCATAGGGTGACATACAAGAGTGGAGGAGGATGCACACAGGTGGATTATATCTTATGTAGGAGGGCCAGTTTGAAAAAGACTGGAGACTGTAAAGTGGTGACCAGAGAAAGTGTCGTTAGGCAGCATAGGATAGTGGTTTGTAGGATGACATTGATTATCAAGAAGAGGAGGAGGAGTGTGAGGGCAACACCAAGGATCAAGTGGTGGAAATTAAAAAAGGGTAATTGTGAGGTGGAGTTCAGGGATGAGTTAAGGCAGGCACTGGGTGGCAGTGAAGAGTTACCAAATAGCTGGGTAACTACAGCAGAGCTAGTAAGGGAGATGGCTAGAAAGGTGCTTGGTATCACATCTGGACAGAGGAAGGATGACAAGGAGACATGGTGGTGGAATGAGGAAGTACAGGAGAGTATACAGAGAAAGAGGTTGGCAAAGAAGAAGTGGGATTGTCAGAGAGACGAAGAAAGTAGACAGGAGTATAAGGAGATGAGGTGCATGGCAAAGAGAGAGGTGGCGAAGGCTAAGGATAAGGCATATGAAGAGTTGTATGAAAGGTTGGACACTAAGGAGGGAGAAAAGGACCTGTACCGATTGGCTAGACAGAGGGACCGAGCTAGGAAAGATGTGCAGCAGGTAAAGGTGATAAACGATAATGAGGGCAACATACTCACAAGCGAGGAGAGTGTGTTGAAGAGATGGAAAGAGTACTTTGAGGGGTTGATGAATGAAGAGAATGAGAGAGAGAGAGAAGGTTAGATGATGTAGGCATAGTGAATCATGAAGTACAATGGATTAGAAAGGAGGAAGTAAGGATAGCTATGAAGAGAATGAAGAATGGAAAGGCTGTTGGCCCAGATGACATACCTGTGGAAGCATGGAGGTGTTTAGGTGAAATGGCAATGGAGTTTTTAACCAGATTGTTTAATGAAATCTTGGAAAGTGAGAGGATGCCTGAGGAATGGAGAAAAAATGTTTTGGTACCGATTTTTAAGAATAAGGGTGATGTGCAGAGCTGTAGTAAGTACAGAGGGATAAAACTGATCAGTCACAGCATGAAGTTATGGGAAAGAGTAGTGGAAGCTAGGTTAAGAAGGGAAGTGATGATTAGTGATCAGCAGTATGGTTTCATGCCAGGAAAGAGCACTACAGATGCGATCTTTGCTCTGAGAGTGTTGATGGAGAAGTACAGAGAATGTCAGAAGGAGTTGCATTGTGTTTTTGTAGACTTATAGAAAGCATATGACAGGGTGCCTAGAGAGGAGTTGTGGTATTGTATGAGGAAGTCAGGAGTGTCAGAAAAGTATGTAAGAGTGGTAAAGGATATGTACGAGGGTAGTGTGCAAGCGTTGAGGTCTGCAGTGGGAGTGACGGATGCGTTTAAGGTGGAGGGGGGGTTACATCAAGGATCAGCTTTGAGCCCTTTCTTATTTGCAATGGTGATGGACAGGTTGACAGACGAGATCAGACAGGAATCCCCTGTTAAACTTTAACCAACTAATCATGGCACATCAGCTAGTCTACCACCTCAATAAAATACCAGCTCTAACAGGTCTACTTAACATCTACAACAACAACAGCCAACTAAGATCCACAAACAAAGCGCTTGTAGAAATATCCAAAAGGAAATATACTTTAGGTGACTCCCTTTACTCAAGTAGTTGCCAAAACCTGGAACTCCCTCTCCCTTGAAATCAGAATACAAAATAACAAATTTAACTTCAGAAATCAACTAAATTCCTACCTAACCAATTCCTGGATATGCAACTGTCAACACTCATGTTAACTTAATAAATACCTAGTCCTGCCTCATAATTATCCATAAATGGTGTATTCTAAGATAAAGTAATACAGTTAAACCAAGCAAGACACTTAAAATAACATCACCATCTAACAGTAATGACCTGTACCTACTTTCTAAACGTGTTTGTACTGGGTGTTTTGATTACTTTTGTATTATAGTTATATTGAACAACATTGTATTGAATGTCTTAATATTTCTGAACACAACTCATAAAGAAAAAGTGCTTGGAAACAGTACCAAAATCACTACAAACCAAAGCACTTGCAGAACCAGCAAACAAAACGCCTCTTCAGGTCAGTGAACCAAAAAGATTTATTTAACGCCACAAAACAGTAACTTGCGTTTTCGTCCTTAGACTTCATCAGAATGAATAGTTAACCAAGCTAGTAATCTCCTTAAATAACCGTTCCATAGACAAAACAATTAACCAATTAAAACATTTAGTATAATTGAATGTAGTGCACAAAGTGCAACTATAAAAATGCAACTATAAAAACTCCTAAAACAAATAGTTACTTGTTACAGTAACAGATTTTTTAAAAATCAGATTTTAAAAAACATTGAATCACATAATTAATATGTAAATACATAAAATGCAGTCCCATTTTAGGGGTATTGAAACACATTGTAACCAACATAGAGAATACCCCTACCCCAGATACAAATTGGAGTAGTAATTTCATCTTGAATTTCAGTACTGACACTTATTTAGTTAAAAATATTATTTCTAGAACTTGTGGGAAGTTTGGGGACTATTCTGACTTGAACTTGTTATTCAAGGGCCCCATGAAATTTACTTATAGGAAGGGGAAAAATATTAAGGAAATGTTGGAATATAGAAAACCAAACCAGGGTAATCAGATGAAAGGCACTTTCAAGTGTGGGGCTTGCTCCCAATGCTCATCTGTTATACAGGGGGAGAGTTTGTATCTAATGGAGAGGAACACAAAGTTAGAAACTAACACGTTCTCCAACTGTGACACCATGGGAGTCATATATATCGCCATTTGTAAACCCCGTGGAGCCTTCTACATAGGGAAGTCCACAAGGAAGTTTAAGAGGTGAATATACGAACATCTCTATGCCACTAGAAAGTAAGACACTAATAATGCACTATTCAGACATAGCACACATTGTAAAGATGCAGTTTTTGTTTTTTTTTGTCATAGAAAAAAATAGAACAGGACCCTCAAGGTGGTCCCTGGGAGACAACGATAGAGTACAGGGAACTATTTTGGCAGTTGAGCTTGGAGGCCAACAGTGAACCAGGCTTGAATGACTATATTTCTTTAGCCCCTGTCCTTCAACTTAGATCTGCTAAACTATAATGCTTTTATTTGGCATTATTTCTTGACCAGTAGATGGCAGTGTTTTATTAGCTTACCACAGTGGTTTTGTTTCAACACAATTTCAAACTTTTTTACTTATTTCTATTATATTACATTTGATGGCCTGCATTTTATGTATTTACATATTAATTATATAATTCAATGTTTTTTAAAATCTGCTTTTTAAAAAATCTGTTACTGTAACAAGTAACTATTTGTTTTAGGAGTTTTTATAGTTGCATTTTTACAGTTGCACTTTGAATGCGCTACATTCAATTATACTAAATGGTTTAATTGGTTAATTGTTTTGTCAATGGGAGGGTTATTTAAGGAGATTACTAACTTGGTTAACTATTCATTCTGATGAAGTCTAAGGACGAAAACGCAAGTTATTGTTTTGTGGCATTAAATACTTCTTTTTGGTTCACTGACCTGAAGAGGCATTTTGTTTGCTGGTTCTGCAAGTGCTTTGGTTTGTAGTGAGCTTAATATTTTTGGTATTGTAATCTGTACCTACTTCCTAATTGTGTTTGTACTGTGTGTTTTGAATCCTTCTCTTATCATAGTTATATTGAACAACAGTGTATTGAATGTCTTAATATTTTTGGCATTATGACGTGTTATATGGATCTTTTCTCCCTGGGCCTCTGCTGAAAACAGGCAATTTTTGCACAGTCAGACTTTCCTGGTAAACAAATATAAAATAAATAAATAAATAAACCACTAGTTGTCACAATTAGCTGCAAGAAGTGGTCAGAGAAGGCCCTAAGGTCAACAGAGACCAGGCTGAAGACCTGGAATTTGACTGGAGAGAAAGTACAACAGTTCAAGGAATTACTCAGGGCTCTAGTCGATAATTAACCCTAGTAGTTTTGTTTGTTGCACTGGGGGATGAGGGTGTTGTCTGTAGATGAACAATAATGGCAGCACCTAGAAACAGCATGTGTTAGGACTGCAAAAAAGATATATAGCCGAGCCAGGTATGGAAATAAGATGCATAAGGAAAGCTAGTGGTGGAATGCAGACGTCCAGGAAGTCATCAAAAGAAAGGAGAAGATCAGGTAGAAGTGGGAGATAGAAAAGACTGACCAGGCTGGGAAGGACTACTGGTTAGCTAAGAAAGAAGCTAAGAAAGAAGTTGCAATAGCAAAGAATAGGGCGTCAGAGGCACTCTCAGCTTTTGGAAAGTGACTCAGTAAGTGGCACAAAGAAACTATATCAAAGGTAAAGACAGAAAGATAAAGAAGATAGTCAGACACCCTTCATAATAGATGCCAGCAACAACTTACTCAGCAGTCCAAAAGACATCAAAGGCAGATGGAAGGAGTATTTCCAGCAGCTTCTGAAATGAAGAAAACCCCACAGAAGCTGTACTGTCCTAGAAACAGCCTACGATGAGAGAAGAGGAGGAGCCCACCCTAGAAACAGTAAGAACAGCACTAAGGAAAGTGAAGTCAGGGAAAGTAGCAGGCTCAGATGAGGTCACAGCAGATATGATAAAGATGCTGGTTAAGATGGGGGAGAAATGGCTCCTGAGGGTGCTCATAGCAGGGTGGAGAGAAAGGTGTATCCAAGATGACTGGAGAATAAGCATATTCATGCCAGTGTACAAGAAAAAGGGAACATCCACAACTGTGGGTAGTACAGAGGCATCAAACTCTTATCACATTACATGAAAGTTCTGGAGAGGGTGATTGATAAAAGGATAAGCAAAGTATAATGTAAGATGGGAGATCAGTAGTTCAGATTCAGATCAGGAAGCAGCACAATTGACCCAATGTCTGCAGTGAGACAGATACTTGAGAAGAAGCTAAAGATGAGGAAAAAGTCCAACCTGGCATTCCTAGACTTGGAAATAGCATATGACAAGGTCCCAAGAAAGCTGATCTGGGCAGTACTGCGGTGGTTTGAAGTCCCGGAAACATTGGTAGAATTAGTGCGGGCTATGTACAAGGACCCAATGACTCAAGTACGTACAGTGTTCAGCCTCACAGAGGGCTTCCTAGTGGGAGTGGGTGTAAACCAGGGTTCAGCTCTGAGCACACTGCTGTTTATACTAGTGATGGACTACATTAGCAAACAGGTCAGTGAGGACAGATCAACAAAGTTGCTATATGCAGATGATGTGGAATTATAGGCAGACTCTGAGCAAGAACTTCACCAAGGATAGGAGAATAGAATGCAAAACTGAAGGCACATGGGATGAAACTAAGCACAGATAAGACAGTGGTAATGGCAGCAAATTGAGAAATAAGAAAACAATGAAAATTGAGATAGAAGGTGAGATAGTGGAACAGGTAAACAGCTTCAAGTATCTGGGAGGGGTGGGTGATGAGAAGGGAAGTCTGAATGAAGAGGTCAAATCTGGAATCAGAGGGGGTACAACCAGATGGCACAGATTGTCAGGTGTAATCTATGAGAGAAGAATGCCAAAGAAGCTGAAAAGTAAGGAGTACAAGACAGTGGTGCTACCAGTACTACCGTATGGTACAGAAACCTGTGCAGTAAAGGTAGAACAGTTGAAGAAGCTATTGGTGATGGAAATGAAGTGCCTGAAAAGGATGATACAATGCACACTGTGGGAGAGATGAAGAAATGAGGACATAAGGGCAGAAGCCAAAGTAGCTCCAATTACAGAAAATATAAAATATAACAGATTACTGTGGTTTGCACATGTATAGAAAAGCAGAAGACAGTCTGGTGAGGAAGATTTGGACACACAGGAAAGAAGGTAAGAGGAAGTGAGGACATCCAGCAAAGAGGTGAATGGATTGTGTGAAAGAAGATTTGCAGCAGTCAGGCATGAGTGTAGAAGTAGGCAGGAGTGCGGCACTGAATCATGAGAGATGACGACAGTTAACACCATACCCTGACCCCATCTACAAATGGGAAAAAGGAGGCTGCTGCTAATGCTGCTGATGATCATTGTGTGTAGTCATATTATGGCCATACGCATGTACATCCATGTAAAGCAGTACATATGCACTAGAAATGCATGCACATAGACATGTACACTAATCTCTGTATATATTTCCTAACATAAACTATGCTCACAAAGACTGGCTAGTGCAAGTATTTTACATCCATCTAGTATTTTACATCACGCAAGCACTCCGGCATCTCAGTCTTGGGACTGCTGGAAATTTAGAAGTTTGATAACAAAAGATTTGGACTGCATTTTGCATCCAGAGAAGTACATTTAAACTACATGTATAATTGCACTTACCTCACCATTTAAATAAGCTTTGTATGCTCTTTGCACTTTATCTGAAGTTAGGACTATTAATTTAAGGCACTATTATAGTCTGCAAAGCTTTTTTTTTTGTGTGCTGAAAGTGTTTTTCTATATTTGTTGCAGCAGTCCCCCTCCCATGTATTTTACACCACACAAGCAGTCTGTTGTCTCAGTCTTGCAATTGCTGGAAAGTTGGAAGTGTGATAACAAAGCATTTGGACTACATTTTGCATCCAGAAAAGTACATTAAAAATACATTTATAACTGCAATTATCTTGCCATTTAAATCAATTGTGTGTGTTGTTTGCTCTTTGTCTGAAATGAAAGCTATTAATTTACATTATTTTTTAGTCTACATTGCTGTTTGGTTTCTTTGCTGGACCTAGGTGTTCTTGCTATGCTTTTATACTTGGAGACTTTTTGAGCTGCCTGCCCCTGCTGAATATCTGACCTTGGAAGTTCCTCCCAGTCTCATTTTTTATATATGTGGTCCTAGAAGCTCCACCCTGTCTTATCTCCTTAGCTCATCCTACTGGTCACTAACAGAAGAAGCTAGGAAGGCCCTCCCCTTAGACTGTTAGTGTACTTTGAAATTGAGTGTGTATGTTCCTCACTGCTGACTTTTCTGCCTTGGAATCGCTGTGTAATTACTTGTAGCTAGTTGTTAGACTTGTTTTTGTAACTTTTCACTTGTGGCTAACAAAGTGTGTTTTTACATTAAGAAGACTGGGGCTGCAATTCTAGTGGGAATAGAATGGTAGCCTGATCTGTCTGAGTAGGACAATGTACATGGAGGCTTAAAGTGAGAATTACCTGTTGTGGCTATTTATTTGATTTCTGACTAGCTAAAGTGTGTTCTTACATTAAGAAGTCTGGGATTGCAATTCTAGTGAAAATAACAAGGTAGTCTGGTCTGTCTGAGTGGGAAACATGCAAAGGGACTTACAGTGACAAATAACTGTTGTAGCTAGTTGGTACCTTTTCACTTTTGGCTAACTACCAAAGTGCGTTTTTTATACTAAGAAGACTGGAGCAGCTATTCTATTAGCAATAGAAAGATAGCCTAGACTGTCAGAGCTGGAAAATGTACAGGGGAGGCTTAAAGTGAAAATGACTTGTTTTAACTAATTATTTGATATGCTTCCAATACCTTTTCACTCTTGACTAATTAGAGTGTGTTTTGACATTAAGACGTCTGGGATTACAAATCTAGTGAGACTAGAAAGGTAGCCTGGTTTGTTCATGTTGTGAGACACTCAAGAGGGCTTAAAGTGATAATTACTTGTTGTTGCTAGTTGGTACCAATTTACTTTTGGCTATCCAAAATGTGATTTTCCATGAAGAAGACTGTGACTGCTATTACAGTGGCAGTATAAAAATTTCCTGATCAGTTTGAGTCAGGAAACACACAGAGGCTTAAAGTTAGATTGTTTCATCATCCAGAGGGCTTTTAGGAACTAAGGTTGGTGTTATGCTGCAAACTGAGACCTGCATCTGCTGTGCGTTTACATTAAGAGGTTTCAGGATCATACATGTTGTGGCAGAAGATGTTTACCTGGTCTTTCTGAGTTGGGAGGCACTCAAAAGAGCTTGAAATGTAGTTGTCTATTGGCCAGAGGGCACAGGACTTAGTTTTCATTTTTTTCTGTCTGCTATAAATTGTGTTTTCACAAAGCTGTTCACCATTCAGTGGCAGTTAAGAGTACCCTGTATAGTAGCAAACCTATAAAATGTAGTACTTAGGACTTTAACCCATAACACAGAAAGGCTTTGTGTAGAGTTAAGCTTAGGGCAGCTAGTAAGAGTGTCAAACAGCACTAAGATCATAGCATTATCTAGCCCTCACACTAGACACCACTCAGGTGACTCCTATAAACCAAGACCTAAACCATAATAGCCCAGCCCTAATATAGGTTCTGACAGCATTAAGTTGTAATTTCCTAATGTTTCTGGCCAACTTGATAGATATGGGCATCCTGAGACAATGTATCAATTTTCTCATGTACATGGACAACATCTTAATCCTTAAAGAAACTAACACAGTATGCAAGAGATGTACCAACATAACTTTCTTGGATGAAGAAAATCTCAGTTATAAACAAGGTTGTCAAGAACTCTCACCCTACATTCTTCACTAGTACTACTTGCCACATACATAGACCTTCTTCTGCTGAGGCGAGTAAAAGAAACCTCTCCAAACCTCATAAACCTCCTAAGCTGTTAAAATACAACACCTACCCTCAGCAGTCATTACAATACAGACCAAAAGCAATACCTAACACCACCTATAAACCTACACCCTGAGATCCCTCAAGAACAAAGCACATAAGGATAGAAAACACTTCACCTTGTACTCTTCTCGGAGGGAATTCTATTGTACAAAATACAAATACTCCACTCAGCAGTGTGGACAAGGAGAAGACAACAGTTAGTTGCCTGTCTGGAGCTAGGATCTGTAGTATCACACATGCACTCATATCATTGCTCCAGAGGTGTCAATATAATTCTATCATAGTCCATGGAAGTTCAAATGACCTGAGGCATACTTCACTGGACTATATGAAAAAGAGACATTATGGATCTTTCTGAGAATGTGTCACAGACAGGTATGTGCCTTGCATTGAAAAGCATTCTTCCTTCACCAAGGATGACACAACAATATGAAATGAAAATGATTGATTTTAATAACTGGCTTGGTTTCTGGTGTCACTGCAGGGGAATTCATATCTATCAGCATGGGAGAGCATGGTTTACAGACCACTTTACTTTGCCAAGGATGCTCTGCACCTTTCCACCCTCAGGTTTTGGATATTGGCTAAAACTTTATTTTTTCAGCAATATCAAAATGACAAAACTACCAGCATAGGAAGAAAAATCAGTCTTAAGGTGCTACTGCTCAATATTAAGAGCCTAAACAAGAAGTTTACACCCTACAAGCTCTCCACACTCTGGAGAATGTATATCTGTGCTGTTACTGAGACTTGGTTTAAAACTGTAGAAATTACTCTGGCAGTGGACAGCAGCACACACGTGAGCTAAAGGTGAAGATGCCTTGATCTGTGTTAGCAGCAAATACAGGCTTTACTAGAAAGGCTCACCCAGACTCTGCTACACTTTGGTGTGAAGGAAAGGTTAGTTTACTTTTTATTTGTTGTATTTTGTATTACTTTATTGCCTTTTTCTGTTTTGAATATTGTGATTTGTTTTCTTTACCTTGTGTTTTACTTGTATTCTGCTTTTAACTGCATATTAAAACTTGAAAAGAGACCACAGCTCTGTCTCTTGTGAGTCAGGCAGAAATAATTTTCTCACCCAGTTACTGTTGTGTTCGTAAACACCACTGTCTTTCTAGTTGCCTGCCCCTTATGTTAACTTGACCATATATCTCATTTCCTCTCTGCTTTTACTGGCTTGTGTGAGTAAGCACAAAAGTATAATTTCTTGAAATCACTCCCCTTCAACTATTTAAATTTGTTGGCCATCCTACTGTATTCCATAGTACCAGAATACAAAAGTGACCACCCCTTTTAATCTATCTTGCTGTTTTAAAAATAGTGACTCTCTACTAAAATGTAAGGTTTTAGACAGGTAAAACTTAAGTTACCTACTTTCACATCTAATTCCTCTAGTGCACACTGCAGTGTTTAGGATAAACCATTTTTTTCATCTTACCTTTAAGCATGTATTGCAAGAATACCAGTTATTGGAGACCTCACGTTCTGCCTCTCAGTAGTCATCTTGGGATTAGTGCTTCTGTTTTCTGCTGGTGAGAGAAGGAGTGCAGTTACATTATTTCCTGGAGACTGCTGATCACCAGAAAGCTTAATAACTGCTTTATAGGTGACAGCTTGGAATCTGTGCTTATATTCTCATCCTGGTGAGAGTAGGAGCAGAGTGCATTGATTCCTGACTCTTTCTGGTTGGAGTCCCTGTGACTAGCAAGTGCTCTAAAACCTGCTGGAAAGCACTAGGAAGCCCTAAACTGATACAAGCACTCAACTCTGCTTGTTAATAAGGAGAAATTAATCGTAGGCACTAAACAGCCTATAATTGCAAAGGACCTTGCCAAGATAAGGGAAAACAGCTCTTGTACTTTACAAAACAAAAAGAAATAAAGCACCTAACCAGGCATGTCCAAGGGTCAGCTTCTGGTGATTTCTCCTGTCCACCTGGTGAATCTGGGAATACTGGGGCAATGCAGCAATTGCTTCATGTACACAGACAACCCTCTCCTCCTACCACCCAACACTGCAACTTGCGAGAGATGCACTTACATAACCAAACTGGAACCAAAGCTCTCTTCAGCCAAGATTGTGCTGGACAATCGAGAGGAGAAGGTTAACACTCACACTACACCTCAGACAACACATAGCCCTTCAAAACCCTCACCACCAACACCCACACATAGCAAGACTAAACCCACACATGCAGAGGCCCTTAACATTAACCTGCCTAAGCAACAAGGACCTCCGAAGCTGAAACACAAACAAACACCAATCACAACCGAAGTATCACATAGCTCACAACACCAGTGTGCCACCCAACAACAGCCCCTAAGGCAAGACAACGTACCCAACACTTTAGTCATACGTGACTCTCTAGTCAGGCACACTGATATCCCACTCACCAGGCTAAACAAGGAGAAAATTACAGTGAACTGCCTGTCGGGTGCCAGGATCTGCCATATAACGCATGCACTCAAGTCACTCCACAACAAGTACAAATACGACTCAGTCATTGTCCATGTTGGAGTGAATGACTTCAGATGTACCTTCCTGGACTGCATGAAAAGAGACATGGAAGAGCTCTTGGATCATGTGGCCCAGGCAGACATGACCCTAGCCCTGAGTAGCATCCTGCCTTCGCCCAGAATGATACCATAGTATAAGGACAAAATGATTGACTTCAATAATTGGCTAAACTTCTGGTGTCATTCAAAGGGGATCCATTATCTATCTGCCTGGGACAACATGATCGACAAACCACGATGCTTTGCCAGAGATGGTCTGCACCTGTCACCCCTGGGATTCAGGTTAATGGCTAAGGCTCTTGTCATCCCTATAGTGCCTTTTTTATGCAAGGCTCAAAGGACAAAACCACCACTGTAACAGGTACAAGTATGCAAAATCTGATGGTAATGCTACTCAATGCTAGAAGTCTAAACCTCAAAATGCACTCTCTTGAGGCACTCCTAAAAATGGAGAACATCGATATCTGTGCAGTAACTGAGACCTGGTTCAAGGCTCCAGAGAGCACCCCTACAATACCAGACTACAACTCTTACCACACTTTTCAGCCACCAAACTAGGACTGAAACACTAAAGGTGGAGGAGTGTCCATATTCACCAAGGATATTCACACCTCCAGGCTAGTTGGCAAACACAATGCATCTGAAATTCTCCAGGTGCAACTAACACTAGGTAAGACTGCAGTCCAAATTGTAGCTTGCTATAGATCCCCCACCATGCCCCAAGATTCTCACTGCACTTTTCTAAACATACTGGAAAATATTAAGATACAACCAAACACCCTAATACTGGGTGATTTCAACTATCCTGCCATTAAATGGGAAAACTACTCGTGTACCAACACCTTTGCCCAATGGTTCTTGGAATTCATAAATTCCAATGCCCTGGTAAAAACTAATCCATAGTCCCACCAGGGGCTCCAATATCCTTGATCTGGTCATGGGAAATCAATGCTCCACACCAGTGGCTACCCCCTTGTTGGTTAGGTCTGACCATAAGCTAATCACCCCTGACATCCACATTCCACCCCCACCCCCCAGTAAGGAAACATCCGTAAAAAACTTCTACAAGGGCAACTTCATGCTACTCAAGTCAGAAGTGACAAACTTCATGACACCCATGCAGATGGGAACTGAAAGTACGACTGCCGAATCCTACACTAAAGCACTGTATGAGCACTTCCACTCATGCATGAACTGTGCCATCCCAAATAGAAACAAGAAGCTCTTCTCCAAAAAAAGGAAGCCAGTCTGGTGGTCCCCTGTCATAAACAAACTATACAACAGAAGGAAGAAACTGTTGCAGAAAAGGGGAAAATCCCAGAATGCAAAAAACTCCCTTACCAGCCTGAGTAAGAAGCTGAGATCCCTCATAAAATCCTCCAAAGCTAGTTATGAAAATAAAATTGCTAAAGATTCCAAAGACAACCACAAGGCATTCTATAGCTATGTCAAGAATCTAAATGGCAATTATCAGATTTGCTCTGAGCTACAACAGAATGGTATTAAATAAACTGATCCCAAGGACATTGCCAATATCCTGGCAGATAGATTCAGTGCCAACTTCACCCCCTCTCACCCACTAAAGGGCCCATCTCAATACTAAAAGCTTGCCAAATTCTGGTAATCACAGCCACACAGGTAAAAAACACACTCTCCAAAGCTAAGAATACAGCATCCATGGGACCAAACTAGATCCTGGGCTGTGTACTACATGAACTACAAAATGAACTGGCACCTCACCTAAGTGCCATGTTTAATCATAGCCTCACCTCAGGCTTCGTGCCCACTGAGTGTCGCACATCTACAGTTATCCCACTCCACAAGGGGGGGTCCACCTTGTATCCTGGGAACTACCGTCCCATCAGTCTGACGAGCCAGATCTGCAAGGCTATGGAATGTTTTATCATGGAATGTATAAACAAATATATTGGCAACCTTCAAACAATGGACCCCACCCAGTTTGGGTTCTTGAAGGGCCAGTCTTGTCTCCTGAACCCAGCTGACTTTTTCGAATCAGTCTCCAGACTCGTGGACGAGTGTATGGCAGTCCACACAGCCTATGTGGAACTCATCAAGGCCTTCGACACCATCCTCTACTCTGGAATCATAGATAAACGTAGTAAGCTGGGCATAAATCCGTGTGTCACTCAATGGGTTGCCAACTGGCTTACAGACAGAACCCACACTGTAAAAGTAGCCGACTCCAAATCCAGCTCCAGACAAGTGACATGTGGAGTACTTCAGGGTTCAGCCCTGGGGCCGCTCTTGTTTGGCATCTACTTCTCTGAAGTACAGGCCAACACTAAGGGACTCTGACTAACAAAGTTTGCAGATGACTGCAAACTGGGAGCCATTACAGTATCCCCAAATTATGTGGATATTATACAAAAGGGCCTTACAGAAACAGATGCTTGATGCTAGACCCATGGGCACAAGCTCAATGCCAAGAAGTGTATAGTTATCCCCTTTGGGAAAAAACATGTACCCATGAATTACCACATGGGTGGCAGTACACTAAACACCTAAATTGTGATAAGAGACTTAGGAATACAGGTGGACAGTGGTTTCACCTTCGATAACCACATCATCACAACAGTTGAGAAATCCTTCTATGTGGCACACCTCATCACTAAGGGCTTTTCATCCAGAAAAAAGGAGGTAATTGTCCCACTGTACTCATCCCTCATTAGATCCATCATAGAGTACAACGCCGCATTTGATATGTGCCTCAAAAGATATCTCCAACAACTGGAAAGGCTGCAGAAACACATCACTAAAAGAATCACAGGTCTAAAGAAGGTGCCCTATGCTGACTGACTAACAAAACTCCAGCTATACTCTGTTGCATATCGTCTACTCAGAGGCGATCTCTGCTTAACATACAAGGCCATGTCAAACCCAGAGCTGTTGGACATGCTAGACTTTAAGAAATCCCAATCCATCAGGGCCACACACTCCAGGGACCTAAACCTTGTCATCACAATGAACAAAACATGCTGGAGGGATAGGTTCCTGACACAGAGACTCCCCATACTCTGGAATAGACTGCCCATACATGTCGAGCAGAGTGCCTCCTTGGCCCTTTTCAAAAGGAACCTTGACGATTGGATGGGAGATAGGAAATTTACCCAGGGAATCATGTCAGTCACCCTGCTAGGCAGGGGTCCAGGGAAGTAAATATTGTGGGGAGAAATAGCCAGGGAATTGTTATGGATAGGCTTGTATAGGCCCTAGGGCCAATAGCCTAGTACCAACCTATGAACTCTATGTTGGTTAAACAGGATGATGCCCTAGATTTCATCCATGTGTAAGTCTCCAAGACAAGATTCCCTACCCTGACCTTGCCCACAAAGCTCACAACTCTTACCTAGACATGCTAAAGGTGCTAATCATCCAACTAAATATCATAGTCATGGGGTACTTTAGCTACCCATATATAGACTGGGAAATGTACACTGCTTCTAACTCACAGGTACAACATTTCCTAAACTTTATCAACCCAAACACTCTTCACCAAATAGTGAACTCTTTGACCAGAAGATCAAATATGTTGGACCTAGTACTCATCAAACTGTGTGAGCATTGCACCCCCCCATCATGTCCTCATTGATGAAGTTAGACCACAAAGCTGTCTCCAAAATAAAAAACAACCCAGAATACCTAAGTAAACCCATAACGTTTAGGAAGTATACCAGAAAATACGTCAAAATACATGGCTCTCCCAAACCCCGAGAACACAGCTACCTATGCAGAATTATTTACAGAAACCCTATAGAAACATGTAAAAGACTGCATTGAGACTAATGTACCTACCAGAAGTAAGCCCAGATTTAACACCAAAATCAAACCACATTGCTAGAATGCTTAATTTAGCAGGCTATATAACAAAATAAAAAAGTCATGGCCAAAATAAGAAAAAGCAACTCTCAAAGGGACAAGAACTCTCTGATTCAACTAAACAAGTATAAAAAACTACATCCTATTAAGTGACAATTTGTTAGAATACATGGCTTTCCCAAACCCTGCAAGCACAGCTATTTATCCAGAATTATTTACAGAATCCCTATCCAAACATGTAAAAAGCTTCATTGAAGCTGACATACCTACCTAGTGACAGCATGTAATAGCTTAAAGTTATGCAAATGCTACACATACATAACTGTCCCTCAACAAATGTATTACTGTCACTGCCTAACCTTCTAGTATGCTTATATATGTACTTGCACAGTTAAAAAAATGATGATGATCATAAATATACTGCGCAATACCTCAAACATACAACTAAAATAGGACTGGCTTGTGACACACCAGAAACAGGACATGGTATGTAATGTCATGCTTAACAAATCATCAAAGTATTTATACAGTGCTGCAAAAAAATGAAACTCAAGAAGTACATGCCAACAAAGATATGCCAATAGTATTAAAATGTTTGGTCAGCACACACTCACTAATTAACAGAATAGGAAGGCTATGAACAACATATAATTTAATAACAGCTATACCCTACATGGATTTGAACCCACAGCTCTCCACAATATATGCATAGGACACTGCAATATGAACGTCATCATCACTCATCTGGTATGTGTACATCTTATTTGATGCATCTTATATCTCAGGTGGAATGCCATGTGATGCCTTGTATATGCTTAATACTCTGTTGTGTACCTTTATCTTTTCACATGACAGTGGCATGTCAACCTTTACCATTGGCATGGAATCAGAAGACAGCATGTCAGGTAGGTTTTAGTAGGTGTATTGACATTATCTATCATATTTGTTTGATATGTAAATTATATAGCATATATCTCTTATACAGGATCCCTGAACCAGCATGACATCCTGGTAAGTGCATATCATCATTAGGACTGCAGTTATATAGTTGTCCCAGATTTCAGGACTATGCTGCATCATGTGATTTCTGTGAATGTATGTGACACATGTCATCTGTCACTTTTTGAAGTGCGCCCACTACCTTCAACCTCCAGAAGCCTGTCCACTAATCTTGATGAGGGATGTGATATGTCTCACTGTGGTAGTACAGCCCATGGCACACATGAATTGGGTTAATTGTCTGGCCTGAAAGGGGACAGGTGTGTTTCATGGTGTAGCCCCCAGTAGGGAGGATAATGATGCTGGCCATTCTGATGATGTAGGGACATCAAATTACAGACATGTGGATGATCGTGACCTGCTGTCCCATGTACAGTCTGGTAATAATGGTGACGCTTCCCAATGATGGACTGATACTGTCTCTCAGACTACATGAGAGTAAGGCTGATGTGCAGGGACACATGTCAGAGGATGTCTGGTTAGTATTACAGATACATGAGCACTCACAGTGATGACATGGCTCTGACCTGCTTGCACTTGCCTGTGATGGCATTCATGTAGCACACCAGCTACACATGTTAAATGAAGGTCAGAAGCACAGACATAGAGAGGTCATGGCAGCATTGGCTGCAAAGCATGACAATGAGGTATCTGTTGCATGCACTGCTGAAAGACTTGTAATGCCAGTGTTAGGGCAGTGCTGTAGTTCAAACTGGATGCTAGTTGTCCATGGGGAAAGGCAGAACCCTTTTATTAGACCTACACATGGCCATCAGACATCAATGTCTGTGTTGCAGTCTGTACACACAATTGCTTTTGGTGACTCCACTGTGAGTCCAGCAGTCATATCCAGATTGAAACATCACACTACACTATTGCTCCCACCCACACTATGTCACAAAATGCTAGTGTCACCACATCCAGCTCCTTAATACAGTAACATAGGTCAAGTGTTTCCAGATGTGGTAGGGTAGCCACAACCGTGGTGTAAGTTGCATGCATGGGCTCCCTAAACTGCATTAGAGTAATACATGTGGCTGATCCAATCTGTGTCCTGTTGCCATTCTGATTCTGTGAGAATGATGACCACTGACTAACCAATCTATGTGTTTTTTTTCAAATTTCTGTTGCCACAGGGTTTTTCTGATCATTTCTTTGACCTAGGTAAATAGTACTTCTTTGTTATTGGTATATGCTAGTACAGCTATTGATGACAGTAATGTTCTATGTGACAATCTTCCTGCTTCAATGTTTGTATCTCTTGCTAGCTAACATACAGCACGTATTTACATGATTAACAGTATTTTAGTCATCCAGCATTTATTGCTACATTACACATTTCCTTGATGTCTGCCATTCCCATGCCTCTATCTGCATACCTGTGTTTCTTATGGCTTTTAATATGATACTGCACATGCTTCACCTTCAGCACTAAATGCATTTCTGTGGACCACTTTTCATTTTGTATCCCAGTGCTGACATGTAGCTCCCATGTGTCCCTTCTCATATCTCACTGATTCTACAAAACATATATACTCCCTATGCTGCTCTATCTCAAACACTGCTGCATGTTTCATGGCTGTTGTACTGTCACTGTCATTGATAATCTGCATGACTGAATGTATTCTTACCTCTAAGTGAGTTAAGTTGCAGCAATAACCTAGGCATTAAAGTGGTACCTTATATGTGACATTTCATGTCAGGCATGGGATGTGAGGCTTGTTTGTGTTTTTATCTTTTTAGACTGTCCTTGTAATTGCTCATGTTGGGTTTAATTCCTCCAAGTCTTTTGTTCATAGGTTCATTGTTGTGTACTAGACTAATGACCACAAGGGCATTTTTGAGCCTAGTCATGCATCCCAAAAAATTGGGGGTTTCTTGTACCATGATGAGAATGGGCCCCAATCCTAAGTTAAAGTATTACTAAAGTTCATTAAATTAGTATTGTTGCAATCTTTGATGTTAGCCAAAAGTTCTCTTTGCAGCACCTGTCATGTGTCTAGAATTAACTACTTCTGTAATTCATATGGAGTTGCATGCACTGGTAGCATGTCTAAATACAACTGTGAATTCATCATGCTTTTGTTTGATGTTGACTGTGTTGTTATGTGTCTTGCACCATTGTTAGTCTATGGCCCCTACTTTTAGGTTATGTTTGTGGTGATACATTCCCAAACATTGTTTGGGCCTAAATCATTTCTAGTACTGCCTATTTTACAACTACCTTCCCATGCTAGTTATCTGTTTGATGACATCCTACCTGTAACAACAGGACCTTCTGTTGTACACAACTCCTGAGTGCCAGACATTTACCTGAGGGATCCTCTTTGGTGATGTACTTTACTATGGTGGCATTTTCTTTGTACACATCTAGATGTGTTCCTTGCTGTATGTTGTGTATATGTTGTTACAAATATATCATATGCTTCAGTTGTGTATGATGTTCAATGTGTATAACTAATGATATATTTCCATTAGTTGTGCTCTGTGCTGCTGTTGTGGGGGAACACATCACTGTTTTAGTCCATGTACATTTGTACATGTGACTTGCCATGACTCAAAGGTGTGTGTTAGATGCTGCCATGTTGCCTGAGCTAGGACATATGCCCTAATCCTCCATTGCCCATGCCTATTTCTTCTCACCCCAATGTCCTCTTGATCATCCCTCAACAGCTCTGATAGCTCAGTATCAGATATCTGGGGTTCTTGTGGTAGTTCACCTACCCACATCTGAGGTTGACAGGACACCATGTTTTGATGTTATCATGTTGTGAAGCAGGTACACATGGTGTCCATCAGTGATGCCTTTTCTGGTGTGCATTGTGTTGCACCTCTGGATGTGTCCAGACATTTGAATCTTGCTTTCAGCATGCCAAAAACATGCTCGCTGGTGTTTCATGTCATGGTGTATACTCTGTTGTATGCATCCTTTATGGGGTTGATGGGAATCTGTATGATGTCATGAGTTAAGGATCCAGTTGGTAACCACAGTCACCTGTTTTCAGGGGTATTCAAATAAATATTTGTTCATCTTGCTTTCTGATACAATGTTTGTCTACTCCTTATTGTATAGTTGTGGTCATGTACTTACCTAGCAGGAGCCCCTTTGTTATTTTGCCATGTTGGAAAGCAGAACTCAGGCCACATTTTCTCCACGGTCCTGCATCATGTACACTACCAGGGTGTAGTACCATGATATTAGTAATGAAGCTGTCTGCAGAGTGCACAGCCTGACAATTGAGGAATGGTCACCTCTTTCTATTAATGTACTGTTCAAAATCAGGTACTGCTGATGTTTTGATTAGGATGTGGGTGCAGTCTGTTGCACTGAAGACATGAGTGAATTTGGCTATTGCTTAGAACTATTGCATGCCAGCTTTCCACTCCATGGCTGTTGAGAGGTGGATATATTCATCCATCTTGGTGCACATTGCTGGCAGGAACCGTGTGAGAATGTGACTGGCAGCTATCTGGGACACTCCAATATGCCACTGAAATGTCCCATTGGCCAGTATACCTAGGCACAGTTTTGTTTCTGCCAGTACCCTGATAAATGTGAGGTGCACACATCCTAAACACAGCCTGCACTAGTTCTTTGATATACTATTTCCTTTCCAGAGAGCTGGCTTAGCTATAGCCTGTCTCTCTGCCTTGATGGCTGCCTTTGTAGATCATACTCTTACAGTACCCCCAGACCTTACATTTTTTTATTAGGTTTGTGGAATCCATAGGATTCCCCAGGAATTTGTAGAATGTAGTAGAGTCAAAATTAAGCACCAGTGGCCTCAGCTGAGTGCTTTCAGAAAATTGTCAGTGAAGCATTGTGCTGCATTTAAATTGCACTATTTTGAAATCTGGAGGGACGTGCATGGAGTCCGCAATTTTCCTACACTGAATAGATAACTAATTGATCGTGTTTTAGCATATGTTATGCAATTGTGTCTGCCACTGATATGTTGACATCTTCCTTCAGCATGCTGTACTGTCCACACTTTCTTTTGAAATCCTGCCAAAGCTTTGAGTCCATTTATAAATGCTGCATTTGAATATGTTTTATACCACCCATGCCCTAGTCCATAATTGTCTTAACTTCAATAACAAATTAACAAAACAGCAAAAAATATTCTTGAACCATGTCCATGGTAATTGTGAAGGCTGGCAGCCCAGCTTGCTAGAATTTTGTAAATGATCCTATGCCATTTGTAAATATTAATATGAGCCACAGGCTTGTCTTACAAATGTAAGTAAACTGTATGTTATGTGCTGAGCTTCAAAAATGTAACCACAGTGAACTCTACTGGAAAACTAAGAAATACTTTGAATTGTTTATGATGGTGTTTATCTCCTCTAGGAGATAGAATGTCTGCAGCTAGAAATTATTTCTATTGTCTGGAAACAGAAATACATAATTACAAGTTTCAAAGGTAAAAGTGTTTAACAGTTTTATGACTTCCAGTTCCAGGCAAGCTTCTAAGAGACAAGTATTTTTGACATAGAGGTGACAAAGAATGATGTACTCTGAGATAACCCTGCAGAAATGTTTAATAGTAATTTAAGAACCATCTCAGAGAGTGAGTCTGTGCATTTTGTATTTGTCTTTGGATCTGACAACATCATCTCATTCAGCCCTTGCATTTGCCTGGCTCTGTAAGTAAGATTTAGGTACAGTAACCTCTCTTAGAGATAGATAGAAATATAGTAAGATTAGTCTAGATGTTTTCTGTATTTATGTGAGACTGTCCTGCAATGTTGTTTTAAAATATTTCCTGGGATTCTAAACTCTGTTGTCACTGTGTTGAGTTATTGGGTATTGTCTTGTGCTTTTATTATTTATTATTAAATGTATTTAAACCTTTTAATTGTGGCTGGTTTGTTTAGAGATATTTAAGCTCTTAGAGTACTTGCATACTGTATGTATCTAGTGACACTGTGCAGGACACTTTTAAATAGCCTTGGCCTTGGTCAAACTTAGCATTTGGATAATAGTAGCATTACACAGAAGAATTGGTCATCCTTTGGGAAGCACCTTATAGTAGCTGATAAGAGTGGTTGGTGGCATCTGGTACTACCTTATGGTCTGAGCAAAAGGAGGCATAGCTAGAAAACCTGTGCCAGCCTTCCCCAGAAGTGTCTGTGTGTTTGTATATAAATCAAATCTCAAAGTGTATGTATGTATGTGTGTGTGTGTGTGTGTGTGTGTGTGTGTGTGTGTGTGTGTGTGTGTGTGTGTGTGTGTGTGTGTGTGTGTGTGTGTGTGTGTGTGTGTGTATGTGTGTATCAGCTACTTGGGCAGGGACACATAGCACTGGTTGGACAGAAAGAGTGCTGGGGGCGTGACCACTTGGCTAAGATCTTAACCCTCTAGCTGTGTCAGTGGGAAGTCTTATTGGAAATCTGGAGAGAGAGAGAGAGAGAGAGAGAGAGGAGAAACCAGCCCCAGACTGACTGTGATCTCTGTGTGTTCTTAAGGGAAATTGTAATTTACTGTGTGTGTACTTGTCATCCTCCCTATATGCATGTCTCTCACTGGTGTTATTCATGAGGATTGAGGCTCCTTGATTACTGGGCCCATGCAGGGACATCACAGTAATGTGGACAGAACCAAACAGTACCAAGTTTACAGTCTAATTGAGTCCTTGTGCAACATAAAATGACTACTGAGTAATATGTTTTTTACTATCCCATAACTGTAAAATGTGACATCACAAAATGATTATTTCCCTAATGTTAATGAAGGCATGAATGCCAGCAACAGAAACACCTCATATTATTATTAAGTTCTCCCATACAAAATATCTGTCAAAATTATCTTCAGTTTTTGCAGAAATCCTAATAACAAGCATTTTGCTAAATTACTTGGCTGTTGTTGCTGTAGACTTTTCAAAGTTTTTTTAATACCTGTGAATAGGACTGCTTGTCCTTTGTCATGCTCATATCTTGTATGACTTTGTTTGGCCAAATGAGAGTATCTGACATCATAGAATCTTTAACATCTGATGTCCTACCAATTGCATCAGGAACATTATGTAAAAAAATCTGACTTTTCCATTATTTGGTTCCAAGAAAATTCTGTACTCTCAGAGGATTGTGTAGCATTTATCAGATGTTTTAGCTTTGGTGTATCCAGACGACCATCATCTAAATTATAATCACAACATCTTCACAATCATGAATGCTTCTCCAATCCCTAGGGCAACCACCATATGGTATGGTCCATCGTGCAACTTTCAGGATCAAAGATTAGCAGAACTTCCCTGATGCCCTGGCCAGCAGTTTTTCCCCCCTAATATAATCTAATATCTCCCTGAAAGAAAAGGAGGCCACTAGTCTAGTGGGACTGACCTGGTCAACAAAGGATAAATAAATAAACAAAGATATTTAACTTGCATATTCAAAAGTGATGATGGATCCACAGTGTGTCTGTTTGAGCTTATTTTAGCAGTTTAACTCAAAACAGAGTGCAGAACAGAGAACAACAATTTGGTGCTAAATGTTTTCTTAGCTGTTAATCATTTTCTTTGTTATTTAGTTTAATTGCTGTTGGTTCAGTCCAGTTTCTTTCAGTTTCTAATTTTATTTGAACAAAGAACAGTAAAGCCTCTATGTGCTGGGCAGGCTGTAGGCCTGCAGTGGAGTGTAGAGGAAAGAGTTTTAAGGTTGGCGTATTGTGTAGGCTTGGGGCCTGTAATTGATAGAATCCGTTTGCATGTTGCTTGTTTTAATGGTTGACTGACCCAGGCTACCTTGCAGAACATTGAACACTATTATAGTTTTAACAATTTCTTAGCTGTTTAGACCATTATTTACACTTTATTTTAACTGTTTGTTAGTTCAGTTTAGGTTTTGATTCATCTTGGTTGCTATTTCTTACATTGGCTTTTATTCTTATTATTACTTATTTGATAGGTATTGATTATCTTAGCAGTTTTGCTTAGAAAAATCTTCCTAGGCATTCTAAACACATTATCCCTCTCAGAATAAAATGAGTCAAAGTCAACCCTCCCCCATGTCTAATCTTGGCAACTAAACATGAACGGTCTGGACAAAAAATAAAATGGCCCCTACTTTTCTTGCATATTGACAACTGCGAAACCTAACAAAACTTATCACAAAAGATAAGAAAAGCTATTACTCACCCAATCAAAACAAGCACACTAAAATCCAAACCAGTTCTGGGCTGCAATTAATAAACTGCTAAATCCAGGACAAGTTACACAGTTAACATCAAACATACAGGAACAAAATTAAATCATAGCCAACCGATTCAATCCCTACATTATACAGACAGTGCAGTCATTAACTAACGAGGTCACTAATTATGCTCTTTATGTCCCTACTCAATCTCATAACCTCCTTGAACATTTCTCAATCTAGACAGTTCACACAAATACTGTTAAATAATAACTCAAAAAATGAGTGTACTACAACTACTCCTGGCAACTTACATGGTGAATAGCTTAAAACAGCAGCTAAGGCTACTGCCTATCCAGTTTCTGTTCTAATTAATCAGTCCATATCTGAAAATAATGCTCTAATGCTACGGAAAAACAAAATCATCCATTGTTCCACTACACAAGGGTGATATCAATACAGATCTTTTAAACTATAGGCTAATGGTCATTTTATCTCCTGTATCAAAATATTAAAAAAAATGTATTCATACACAATTTCTCAACCATAACAGATTACCAGCTTCTGTCTTCAGCCCATCATGGCTTCTGTACACATTGCAGTACTATTAATGCTTTGTTGAAGTTTGTAAATACTACCAACATTCACAGAAATGCCAGTCTCCACGATCTTCTTAGACTTCGCAAAAGCTTTTGATATTGGTATCCACCAGAATCTCTTACATAAACTCTCATCCTTAGGGCTCACCGACTCTTCACTGCAGTGGTTCTGTAGCTACAGTATCGCTCAAGTAGAGCACAAGTAGTGAAATGGAAAATTATCTGTCCACCTTCCTGCCTGTAACCATCGGTTCATAGGTATATGCTAGGCTAACAACCACTAGTGCCCACATAAGCCTAGCCATGCAACCCAAATGTGACCCAAAAATATATATAGAAGTGATTTACTAACTGCTTCTGCCTGTGAGAGACATAAGCACCAGACCAGGAATGAATTTCTGATTACCTAGCCTTTGCTCCAAGTTATGCTTAAATCGGGTTAGGAAGAACTCTGCTTCATATAGATGGGGAGACTGTTACAGAGGATGAGAATTCTCTAGGGAACATATTTTTCTCCAACATACCCTATTTATGTTGCAAGTAAACTTGGGTCTTTTGCTCTAATAGTTCTGATGCTGTTTGTTTTATGAATGTGCAAAAGGTTCATCAAAACAGGGTCCAAGGATACCTTTTATGCCAGTCAAAGATCACCTCTCAGTAGTCTGCATGATACAGAGTAAAGAGACAAGGCTTTTAGGCTAGCAGAGTAGGACATTTTGTTTATTCTATAGGTTCATAGGTTCATACTAGGCTATCTGCCCTAGGGCATTTATAAGCCTAGCCAGAGTGTGTGTGGCTTTCACCACCCCTTAGGATGAGAATACTATACCCATTAGTTTGCTGTGCCTCTGTCCAGCAGTGACACAGAGATGATTCCCGGGGTAAACCTACGATCTCCATCCACTTTCGTCAAGATTTCTCTTGAACAGAGTCAGTGAGGGGCTCTGCCTCACATGGACTGGGATTCTGTTCCATAGTGTAGGGAGTCTCTGGGTGATGAATCTGTCCCTCCAGCATGTCCTATTTATATCCGTGTTGAGGTTTAAGTCTCTTGCTCTCGTGGCTCTGGTGGATTTGGATTTTTTGAGGTGGAGCATGTCCATTAATTCCGGGTTGGACATGGCCTTGTATGTCAGGCACAGATCACCTCTGAGCAGCCGGTATGCGACTGAATAGAGCTGGAATTTCTTCAGTCGGGCATCGTATGACATATGTTTGAGCCCCTTTATCCTTTTGGGGTCTTTCCAACTGCTGCAGGTGTCGGGTAAGGTACATTCCGAATGGGGCATTGTACTCAATCATTGGTCTGATAAGTGAAGAGTACAGGGGTACAATGACCTTTCCTTGATCTGGATGTGAATCCCTTCATGATCAGGTGGGCAATGTAGAAGGTCTTCCTAACCACTTTGGCAATGTGAGCGTCAAAAGAGAGGTTACTGTCAACTTGGGTCCCCAGGTCCCTGATAACTTCTTCCGTGTTTAATGGATTACCACCTATGTGGTAATTAGGGGTTACCTTGTTTTTCCCAAAGGGTATGACTATACATTTTTTGGCATTTAGCTTAAGGCCATGGCTCTGGCACCAGTTATCCATTTCTATGAGACCTCTCTGGAGGATGACTGTGTCTGATGGAGTGTCAATTATGGTGCCCAGTTTGCAGTCATCTGCAAATTTTGTCAGCCACAATCCCCCTATGTCTGCCTGCACTTCACAAAAATAAATGCCGAACAAGAGGGCCCAGGACTGAGCTCTGTGGGACACCGCTCATGACCGGCTTAGAGTCTGACATGGCACCGGCAACTCTAACCCTGTGTGTTCTGTCCTTGAGCCAGTTTGCAACCCATCTTGTGACATATGGGTTTACATCTAAGCTGGTGAGCTTTTCTATGATGCCCGAGTGGGGTATTGTGTGAACGCTTTTGCTAGGTCAAGGTAGGCTGTGTGAACTGCCTTACCCTCATCAATGGCCTTAGTGACTGTTTCAAAAGTTGACCAAGTTCAAGAGGCAGGATCTGCCCTTGACAAAGCCAAATTGGGTAGGATCCAGTGTCTGTAGGTCCCCAATGTCTTTATTTATGAGTTCCATTATGATCCTCTCCATAGCTTTTGCAGACAAGGCTCGTCAAGCTTATGGCGCGGTAATTTCAGGGTCCGTAGAAGCACCTCCTTTGTGGAGTGGGACCACAGTTGCCGTCGCCATTCTTTGGGTACGTATCCTGTAGTAAGGCTAAGATTAAACAGCAGCCTTATGTGTGGGTTTAGTTCCTCATTGAGTTCGTGTAGCACACAGCCGGGGGCACCGTCCGGTCCCATTGATGCTGTGTTTTTTGCTTTAGAGAGAGAGCAGCTCTCACCTGGGCATCTGAGATGTTTGGGAGGCTAGACTCTGGTGGGATAGATATTTCTCCTTTTTGAGAAATTTGCACTGAACCTGTCTGCCAGTATGTTGGCAATGTCTGTGGGTTCAGTGATTTTTTTATCATTTTGGACTAATTCTGAGCATATCTGGGAGTTTCCACCCAGGTTTCTAACATAGCTAAAGAAGGCCTTATGATTGTCTTTTGTGTCATTAGCGATTTTTCTCTCAAAGTTGGCCTTGGATGATTTTATGAGTGATCGTAGTTTTTTGCTAGTATTGATCAGAGATGCCTTCCCTTTTAGGGATTTTGCTCTGTCATGTAGTAGCTTTCTCCTCTTGTTGTAGAGTTTGTTTATGGCTGAGGTCCACCAGACCGGGCCTGCCTTTGGTGGAAAGGGTCTTGATTTTATTAGGGATTGCTTGATCCATACATTCCTGGAGGTGCTCGTAGAAGGCATTTGTAAAGCCTCTATGTGCTGGGCAGGCTGTAGGCCTGCAGTGGAGTGTAGAGGAAAGAGTTTAAGGTTGGCGTATTGTGTAGGCTTGGGGCCTGTAATTGATAGAATTAGTTTGCATGTTGTTTGTTTTAATGGTTGACTGACCCAGGCTACCTTGCAGAACATGGAACACTATTATAGCTTTAATAATTTCTTAGCTGTTTAGACCATTATTTACACTTTATTTTATCTGTTTGTTAATTCAGTTTAGGTTTTGATTCCTCTTGGTTGCTATTTCTTACATTGACATTTATTCTTCTTATTACTTAGTTGATAGGTATTGATTATCTTAGCACTTTAGCTTAGAAAAATCTTCCTAGGCATTCTAAACACACTATCCCTCTCAAAATAAAATGAGTCAAAGTCAACCCTCCCCCATGTCTAATCTTGGCAACTAAACATGAACAGTCTGGACAAAAAAATAAAATGGCCTCTACTTTGCTTGCATATTGACAACTACGAAACCTAACAAAACTTATCACAAAAGATAAGAAAGGCTATTACTCACCCAATCAAAACAAGCACACTAAAATCCAAAACAGTTCTGGGCTGCAATTAATAAACTGCTAAATCCATGACAAGTTACACAGTTAACACCAAACATACAGGAACAAAATTATATCATAGCCAACCAATTCAATCCCCACATTATACAGACAGTGCGGTCATTAACTAACGAGGTGAGTAATTATGCTCTTTATGTCCCTACTCAATCTCATAACCTCCTTGAACATTTCTCAATCTAGACAATTCACACAAATACTGTTAAAAAAATAGCTCAAAAAATTAGTGTACTACAACTAGTCCTGGCAACTTACCTGGTGAATAGCTTAAAATAGCAGCTAAGGCTACTGTGTATCCAGTTTCAGTTCTAATTAATCAGTCCATATCTGAAAATAATGCTCTAATGCTACGGAAAAACAAAATCATCCATTGTTCCACTACACAAGGGTGATATCAATACAGATATTTTAAACTATAGGCTAATGGTCATTTTATCTCCTGTATCAAAATATTAAAAAAATGTATTCATACACAATTTCTTAACCATAACAGATTACCAGCTTCTGTCTTCAGCTCATCATGCCTTCTGTCCACATTGCAGTACTATTAATGCTTTGTTGAAGTTTGTAAATACTGCCAACATTCACAGAAATGCCAGTCTCCACGATCTTCTTAGACTTAGCAAAAGCTTTTGATATTGTCATCCACCAGAATCTCTTACATAAACTCTCATATTTAGGGCTCACTGACTCTTCACTGCAATGGTTCTGTAGCTACAGTATCGCTCAAGTAGAGCACAAGCAGTGAAATGGAAAATGATTTGTCCACCTTCCTGCCTATAACCATCGGTTCATAGATATATGCTAGGCTAACAACCACTAGCGCCCACATAAGCCTAGCCATGCAACCCATATGTGACCCACAAATATATATAGAAGTGATTTACTAACTGCTTCTGCCTGTGAGAGACATAAGCACCAGACCAGGAATGAATTTCCGATTACCTAGCCTTTGGTCCAAGTTATGCTTAAATCAAGTTAGGAAGAACTCTGCTTCATATAGATGCGGAGACTGTTACAGAGGATGAGAATTCTCTAGGGAACATATTTTTCTCCAACGTGCCCTATTTATGTCACAAGTAAACTTGGGTCTTTTGCTCTAATAGTTCTGATGCTGTTTGTTTTAGGAATGTACAAATGGTTCATCAAAACAGGGTCCAAGGATACCTTTTATGCCAGTCAAAGATCACCTCTCAGTAGTCTGCATGATACAGAGTAAAGAGACAAGCCTTGCAGAGTAGGACATTTTGTTTATTCTCTGTATTCTTTTTACAAGGAACCTTTATGCCATTCCAGTTGCTGCATGTGTCTGGTTAGGTACATAACAAAGGTGGCATTATAGTCTATGATGGGTCTGATGAGGACTGAGTGCAGTGGTGCAGCAGCTTCTCTGGACTTAGAAGCCATGCCCTTACTTATACGTTGAGCAACATAGAAGGATTTTCTTATTACCCTGGATACATGTTGGTCAAAGACTATGTTGCTATCTACATGAGTTCTCCAATCCCTGACTAGTGAATCAACAGTTAGGGGTGTTTTTAATGATATAGTTCCCCAAAGTGGCTGGCATCCCAAAAGGTACTATAATACATTTCTGGCCAGCCTCTTTGTGGAGATGGCTGCACTGATCCTAACCTCTTGAGTTCTATCCATGAGCCAGCTATATATCTAGTGTGCTATAAAGGGGGTTATGCCTAGTTCCATATGTTTGTTGACAATCCCTTAGTGGGGTATTTTCAGATCTAGGTAGGCGGTAGTAACTGCTTTCCTCTCATCCTTTGTCTTATTGACCTTTATAAAGAAGTCCACCGAGTTCAATAACTGTGACCTTCCTTTGACAAAGCCAAACTGAGATGGATCCAGTGTCTGGAGATCTCCTTTGTCCTTGATAATTTCCAAGATAATTCTTTCCATGGTTTTGCAAATAAGACTAGTCCGACTAATGGGTCTGTAATTTCCAGGATTTGTTGAGGTTTCTCCTTTATGAAGGGGGATGACCATCACAGTCCTCTGTTCTTGTGACACAAAGCCTGTTTTAAGACTATAGTTTAACAGGGACTTCAGGGGTCCTGACACCTTATATTTTAGACTGTTCAGGAGGAATCACAGATTTTTATTGAGGCCCATTGAGACTGTGTTCTTGGCTTTAGTGAAAACAGCCAGTACATGCTTCCTAGTTATAGTTGGAAGGGTTATGTTTGATGCTATTTCTTGGGGGATGGTTAGAGGGGTGAAAGGGGGTTAATGTTAAAACTGAATTTGTCCACTAACAGGTTTGTTATATCACTAGGCTCAGTGAATGTGGCACCATTATCCACCAGTTCACCACATTGCTGTGTGCTGCCCTTGAGGTTACCAACATAGCTGAAGAAGGCCTTATGGTAATATTTTACCTGGGAGGCTATCTTAACCTCAAAGCTGGTTTTGTTTAGCCTAATTAGCCCTCCTAGTTGTGTATTTACTTTGATGAGAGAATTTTTAGCATTATGGGAATTATCGTTCCTGATTTTTGTTATAATTTTTTTCTTTTTTTGGAAATTCTGTTTAAGTTGAGATATCACCAGGGGGGCGTGCTTCTGAGATAATTCTGGATTTATTTCTGTTTAGTGCAGACGCCTCTATGCAGCCATTGATATGTTTGTAGAGAGTTTCTGAGAGCAATTCAGAGTAGGCTGCTGTGTTCTCTGGGTTTGAAGAAGTACTGAATTTTGACAAACATTGACTTAATGGAAGGTAGTTTGGCTTGGAATAGTTGCTAAATGTTACTGGTTTTACTGGGATTTCAGAGTTGATTTTGATTTTGAAGGAGACAGTCTTATGGTTGGACCTTACCACGGAGGATGAGACATTGGGGGTGCAGCATTCTCTCATATTTGTGAGTATAAGTTCCAGTATGTTGCAGCCTCTTGTGGTTCACTATTTGGTTAATGGTATTTGTATTTACAAAGTCCAAGAATCTCGATGCCTGTAGGTTTGAGACCATTTAGGATTCCAAGTCTATAGAAGGGTAATTAGTCACCCATTAGTAGGATGTTAGGTTGCATGGTAATTGTCTTCAGTAGGTCCAAGTATGCATTGTGAGCTTCTTGGTACATGGAGGATGACATATAGCTGGCTAGGATATGATACAGGATTTTGATTGTGATATGCAACATGCAGGAAGTCTAGCACATCATCCTATTTGACCACCCTTTACCCCCTTATCTGTGCAGCTACTGGTCTAAAAGTGTGGAAGCTACTGAAACCGGTACTTCTGGGGTACACTCTGCTGCTTTAAACCATGTCTGGGTAACTGCAAAGAAGTCTATATTCCTATGTGTGACAAGGGCTTGGAGGGAGTGTGTTTTTTTAATTTAAGCTCCTAGCATTGAGCAGCAACACCTTGAGGTTCAGTTGAGTTGATTTTGTTATGTCAGTAGGTTTGCCAATTTGGCATTTCCTAAAAAAGTCACTACGGGGTGGATAAAGTTTTAGCCAGTATTTGAAAGCCTATGCGATCTGTTAACCATGTTTTCCCAAGCTGACAAATACTGTATTTCCTTAGAATGACACCAGAACTGACTTTCATTAGAGTGCAGCTTTTTGTTGCTGTGCTGTGTTTGAAATCCTGACCCAGAATTAGGTCATCTATTAATGATTTAGCATCCAATTCTCCACGAACGTGCAACACACTGCTGGAGAGAGGTGATCCTGTTCCATCCACACTCTGATCCAATGATGAGCGGCACTCCTCACTGACCTTGTGGCTGGCTGTCCCTGGCCAATTGGAGATCCACTGCCTTGTGGTATCATTACCGTTAGGTGGGATTCTGACTTAGAGGTGTTCAGTCATAATGCCACAGATGGTAGCTTTGCACCATTGGCTCCTCAGCCACACCAAGTGTCTGAACCTACAATTACTCTCATACTGAGCAGGATTACTATCACAACAACACATCATCAGTAGGGTAAAACTAACCTGTCTCATGATGGTTATGACCAGAAAGACAGCCAATTGTTAAAATAAATAATCTTTTTCTCATACTGTGGCATCATCTTCAATGATGGTAATATCCTGCTCAATGCTAGGGTTATACCAGTCTGACACACAGTCAGAGAGCTCCATAATGCCTCTCTTCATATAGTCCAAGGAAGTACATCTCAGGTCATTTACACCTACATAGACTATGATGGAATCATACTTGTAGATGTGGTGTAATGACTTGTGTATTTACATGATTTGGATGTTCCTGGCTCCAGATAAGCAATTAACAATTATCTTGTCTTGTTCAGCCAAGTTTGAGGGACCTCAGTATGGCTAACAATGGAATCCCCTATGATGAAAGTCCTGGGAAGTGTGTTTGCTTGCCTTAGGGGCTTAGGGTTTGAGATTCCCTTGAGTGTGACTGTGTGTCTGGTGTTAGATGTTCTTTTTGTATAGGTTCATAGCTGAACACTGGGCTAACTGCACTGAAGGGCCATTTTAAGCATAATTAATAACTCAAGGACAGAATCAAGCCCTGTACCTTGTGTCTATGAGGCAAAGAGTGCCTTTGGGCTTGTTGAGGCATTGCTTTGACAATGGATGGTCTAGGTGATATTTGTTGTTATAGGAGGATTGCTTTTAAGTGCCTCAGCATATGTCAATTTATGTGTGTGCCGTGCTGTGCGCTATGTGAGATAGGTGTTATGTGTGTTATGTGCATGGTTTAGGCAACCTTATGTGTCCTTGTATGCAAGAGTTTACCCTCCATTGTCATTGTGTAAGTACACCTCTTGCATACTGTGTTTGTTTCTTAAAGTATTAAGAGGTTGTTGGTAAACATGAAACAATTACTACATCGTTTCTAGATGTCCATATCCACCAATCTGACTACAAAAACATTAGGAAGCTGCATATCCATGTTGTCCAGTCCTTTGATTGGTGAGCTACAAGGTGGTGGTAATGTTAGAGCATTAAGAGTGGTGCTTTGTTGGTGCAGATTATGTTAAAAAGTAGTAAATTCTGCTAATTGTAATGATTACACAATACTGGATTCTACTAAATCTTTAGGTATTGCCACTTGATGCCCAACTAGCTGCTCTAATCTTGTCAGCACACAAGACATTTGCTCTATATTTACTGCTATGGCACAGTGGTACAACGGGTAGCACTGTTGCCTTACAGCAAGAAGTACCCTAGTTCGATTCTCAGCTATACTGCCTTCTGTGTTGGACATTCTAAATTGTCCATAAGTGTGAGTGTGCATGCAGTTGTGTAGTGTGGAAGAATTAACATGGCAGGGTTAGCCACCTGGCAGTGTAAACCTTGGCATTAGATTATTGTCACTGGTGAAATTACACCCGGACCCCATCTGCAAAAATAGGAAAAAGCCATTGTGGATTGATGGATTTACTGCTTTATAGGGTATGGACCATTGTATAGACAAAATTTGCTTTCTAAGATGGACCTAAGGAAAACAATGCATGTACAGAGTGCTTAAATAGCTTATACAACAGATAATATCAATGAAAGATGTAAGTGAGGGACTTTGGAAATCAGATTACCATAAAAGGCAGAGGAAGAAGCAGGCTAGTTGAGAGGATACAGTCAAAGCCAATTCTGGAACTTTTTCAGAAATTTCAGCTTAATGTCGGGGGGGGGGTGGTGGCAGACACAAAGACGAGGGGAACAGAAAGACAATGGAAAGCAACTTCACTGAGTTGCAGGTTAAAATTTCAGAAACTTTAGCTTAATGTCTCAGTGGGGATGGAGTAGACACACAGAACAAGGAAACAGGCGCTAGAATTCTACTTTAAACAGGTAAATGATAAGCAAAACACAAAACTGTAGGATCAAAACTGGAATAAAAACAACTGAAAAGCACTGAATCACAAATCCTGGAGCAGAAAAAAACTACTGTCACTACTGATTTCTGCAACAGTTTAAGGCACCATACTATGCACAAATGTATCAGTAGCACTATGTATGAAAGAAATGCCGTAACAAATAACTAAAGGCTCAAATCTGGCAGTAATCCACAGATATGCCACAATTGTGAATGAAGCTCCAAGACATAGGCCTAGCAATGTTTAAAATATAAATGGCCAGGTTTTAGGAGTTAATCTTTCCACAACTGCAAATTAAGCTATACAACTAAGGTCCCAGAACAATCTAAAAATGCAAACATGGAAAAAAAAAACATACATAGAAGTATTAACACATAAGCTCTATGTGCAATTTAATATGTAAGCAGAACTGAAAAGCTTGTTTCTCACAATTCAGGGCTTTCAACAGTTCTCCAAGTCTTTCGTAAAATATCTGAGTGGGGATAACTCTGTGCTGTATTGTAGTTAACTGAGAAAGAGCTGGGTGATGTGATAGTTCTATCCAGTTTAATTCTCATTGGTCATAGCTTACTTCAAATTTGACTATTTTATTATAACATTGCTCAAGTTTGGACAGTTATATATTACTTAGTGTTTGTGCTTGTATATTACTTAACGCCAGTTTAACAGTGTTTGTAATACGTTGAAGCTTTTTCCACGAGTCTTCGTTGAAAAGAGTTTTTTGACTAAACCCAATTGGACAAACAAAAGCAATATAAATAAATGAATAAATGAGTGAAATGATGCTAATAATGTACTTGGTTATTTTAAGTACTGCTTGATGCAGATAAGAAATAATAAACTGGTGCTAATTATCGTCATAGGTGCTTGCAATCTTGCTTGTTATTTATCTTATCTTCAGCTCAGTTGAGTTTCTGATTTTAACTAAACAAGGAGCTGTAAGGCCCCTTGTGTGCTGCTTATGCCCCAAATGTTTGGTGAAGTACACTGGAAAGAGCTCAAAGCACTTGTGTGTTGTCTAGGCCTGAGGTCAATTTCTGAAGTGATCAATTTGGTAAGTATTTACATGGTTGTCTGACTCAGACTGGAGTGTAAAATGGGATAGTTAGTGCAAAATATTTTTCGACTACTAGTAATTTCTTAGCTGCTTATCTTGATTGTCTCTGCTAAGCCGCACTCTTCCAGGAAATGCAGTAATAATAACTTTGAGTCTTCAAGATGATGAGCTTGAAGGTACAAAGTCAGGAAGGACTACAGCCAAGAGAATGCTGAGGACCTGCTCTTGTTAACTTGAGAAAATATTTTATAAGACCACTGAATGAAAACTGTCAAAGGTTATGAGTGGAAGATACATCGTAGTACCTATAGGGTTGCTATTTACTGCATCGAGGCAGGTAAAATCTCTTTGCACATAAACTTAAAGTAAACTTTTGGCAAATTTAGATATAAAAATAAATAAAAAAATGACTATAACTACAGGGTAGAATAATCACAGATCATGGTAAATTATGTTAGATCAATTGGAAAAGTATAGTGTCACTGACTCAGCTGGTAGGATATCAACTTTTTTTGCTAGGAAATCAAAAGGCTACAAGTTATTTTCCCATGTCAGGTCTTTAGGGTCATTTGACAACTGGTGACAGAGAGAATATCATTGGTTATGGTGTATCCAATTCCAATGTATATTATAAAACCAAATTATTTACAGCTGCTACCTAGAAGTTAGAAGAAGAGTAAACATCTGGGAAAAATACAAATTAAGCATATGCATCTTCTACTAACCTTTGGCATAAACTTCCTCATGTCTTTGTAAAGCTAAATGTTGGTATCTTTGGCTCTTAACCAAACGTTTTTGATTTGAGCCCACTTAAGGATAATGTTGCCACTGAATTATTTTTTTCTTCTATATATTTAAATTAATTTTAGAATCTTCTTGTTTATAAATAAATATTTATTTACTGTTAGTTATTCTGTCAATTAAGTTTTTTCCCTCAGTGTATTGGGAAATGTTGAGCTGTGAGAATCAAATAGTACACATTTCTATAGGTTATTGGAGACAAATATCAAATTGTATCTTTATGATAAACAGAGAAATATGGCCCAACAAAAGGCTTCTCTTCCCTCCTCCCTAAATCTCCATCTTCCCCTTTGATGGGGTATCACGTGCTACCTTATTCTCAAATAACTGTTTAAAATTAGGCCCTGTACTATTTACAAATCTTGGTGTACTACCCACTGTATTTAGAATGTCATGGTTTATCCTAAAGATGTTCCAATTAGCTCTAAATGGTCCCTTAATTTCATCTGAAAGATGATTATATTGTAGCACACAATCCTTTTCATATGTAACCTCCTTTTTATGACCAGAGCTCATGGCCTTACTAGTGACCAATGCTTTACCTAATAATGGTTTATATACAACACCCCACTTTGCATATACCTCATCCAAAACTTCTTTTGTTAGGGCCTGGGGGTACCCTCTTTCCTGGAACATGTATGATATTTTATCAAACTCTGCTTTCACATCTCCCAGGTGAAGTCATATGGGCTATTCTAACAGCTTGCCCTTTAATGATACTTCTTTTTTGTGCTAACAGATGATTACTTTGAAAGTGCAAATATCAATTACAGAAAGTATCCTTCCTATAAATCACTGATTTAAACCCACTTTTGTCATGAGAAATATATGTATGCAAATAATTAATTCCTTTTCTATTATAATTATAAGTAAATTCAAAGAAATATGTGGTTTGGTTCATATATGCCATAAACTTCTCTATTTCTTCCAGTGGCCCATCCCACAGGATAAAAATACCATCCAAAAATCTTGCATAACTTTTAATTCTATGCCAGAAAGGGCCATCTATTACATACTTGGTCTCCCATCCCAGGAGAACTAGGTTTGCATTTATGGGGGCACATGCCACCCCCATAGCTACACCCCTGATTTGTTGGTAATATTCTCCTTTGAAATAAAGGAAATTATTTTCAAGTATTAAATTCATGATCTCACTTATCAGAGTAACTTGTTCATGTGTAAGATCTGAAAAGCAAACAATGTTTCCTCAAATAAAGTACTACCCTCCTCTTTAAGTATAATAGTGAAGAGGTCTTTTACACCAACTGTTAAAAAAATTAAATCCTTATTCCATAATTCTTTTTTCAAAAGCCCAAGACCTCCCATGAATCCTTCACGAGATGTTGTACTTTACCCATAATATGTTGCACTGAAGTATCCACAACTATTGCCAGTGGGTGGGTTTTTGAACCACTGGCTGCTACTATATGTCTAAAAGGTGACATTAATACATTTTTATGGATCTTGGGAATCCCACAAAAATGGGAATAACTGGATCTTTTTATGTAAAAAAATATATAACTGTGTATTCTTCTATCCATTAAATATTCCTCCAAATATGAATCTATATGTGTATATGATATAGTTATCTTATTTTTGGACACACTTACATCATAAGTGGATGCATCAAATAAAAGATTTTGCATTAGTAGTCCATTGATCTATATAAGACTATACCCTCTCCCTTATCTGGAGTCATTATGCAAAGATATTTATCTTTCCTTAAATCTAATAATAAATCATGTTCTTGTTTAGTAAGATTCCAAGGAATATCCCTTTTATTTGCATGTATATCATATATATCTGTTAGTACCAGTTTTTCATAAGTATTCAAAAATGGGTGTAGTGGAGGATTATATGCACTCTTTTTCTTACACATTACACTATTAACACTATCTGTTCTTAATAAATTTTCCATGGGTGTTGATGTCAAAACATCATCTTGTTCTGTGAAAAGAATATCAAGGTTGAGTTTCCTAACATAAAGTTTCAACGCAAAAATGCTATCCAATAAATTACCTTTCCTTTCTAGGACAAATTTCACCCCTTTTGACAAAAGGCTAAAATATTCTTCATTAATAAGTCTGTCTGTATAATTGTAGATAGTAGACCCTTCTCTTCTACATACTGTCTCATGCAGTTTATCTGAACTTATAAATTGTCTCCCCCCCCCCGCGTATTTGTTTTTCCACTGGGTTAGGGGTAATAAGACCTGATGTATTCTCCCTTGTCAGTGTATCTGTGTGCTAGTCTTTCTGAGTGCCTCACCCCTTGAAAATCTTGCTATGATTCCATTCCATCCAAGTTGTTCCTATTATTTCTCACTACTTCACTGTAGCTTGCCACCTTACTATTACCATTACTATACATCTCATTACTGTTCATAAAAAGTTTTTCTGTGGGATATACTTGCTCATTCCTATATTGTTTTATATCTCTTTCTAACTTCCTTTGTTTTTTATAAAAAAATATTATTACTTCTTCTTTCTACCTTATCTAAAATTTTAAAATACAACTCTTTGTATTGTGAAAATAATAAATCTTCCCTTATTTTAACATCCAACAAATCAACTTCTTTTGTTAGGTCTATCCTCTGTTTTTCATAATACAACAGTGTTTTTTCTTATTAAATTCATGCCCATGTCATCAAATAACATTGTAAAATCATACACAATATTTTCATCATATATTATACCAAAAGGAAATAAATTTAAACAAACTTAAACCCTTGTGGTACCACATTGAGTTGTATACATTGTTTAAAATAAGCAATGTCTACTTCAGTAGACTTTAAAACTGCCATTTTCATTAGCATTGGTACTTCTCAATTGTTCATGTGTCACAGTTTCATTTGAAGCACCAAAATCAAACTGTTTTGATTTTAAATCAACAAAACGCTGTTCAAAAAGTTATCCTGTATGTCCATTAATATGCCCACTAACTCTCACACTAATTTGCAGCTGTATTGCAGTTAAACAGACATGTTTGTTGCTGGAAACTTGATTATTACAAGAAAAAACAGTTTACAAGTTAAACAATGCCTGTGTAAGGCATAAATTAGAGTTAGAAGTCACAGTACCTTTATTGCAAGTCGCCTGACCGCATGGAATTGAAAAACTGTTGTCATTTTGTTCCACCAAGACAAACTCTCCTCCATGCTGTACATTAGAGAGTTCCTTGGTGCTGTGCTGCCCCTCAGATGACATTGCAGCTTCCTGCAGAGGCATAGTACCTCCCTCTTGTCTGCGTCACTCGTACCAGTTGTACTGGTTCTCCATTCATTGAATTTAACTGCATGGAAGCATTTTCAGTGGAAATAGTTGGTATATTAATGTTTTCTTTCTGGGAAAACAGTTCTATGAGTCTTGTTAACTCACCCTTAAGCTGTGAGACTTCCCCTCGAAGTTGCTGTAGTTCCGAGTTAAAATTCTCCACACCAGGGGAATCAAACTCATCAAGGGAGTCCATGGTGCAAACAGACACCAACCCAGAAACAATAAACTATAAAATTCACAACATTGGTAAACTTGTAAAAATAATAAAAAAAAAAAAAAAAATATATATATATATATATATATATATATATATATATACACACAGATGGGTGAAATAGTGCTGAGGAGTTATTTTTCGTTGCATATAGATTGTTTGTCCGTGGCCAGATTAGTAGGGGACAGGAGATTTTTTTTTTTTGAAGGACATTTTTTATTATTTTTACATATTTACAATGTATATACAGAAAGGAAGAAATTCAACATTACGTACTGTTATACAATGTTAGGAGTACATTGACTCATCAAGGTAATCTTATACAATTAACACATTGAGAAGCTTGGTATGAAGTTCATAATTTGTTAGAACTGATGCACACTTGAGCAGCAGTGGTGACAAGAAGATAACATGTACGTCTGACAGCCAGAGTGTATTATACACACAATAAAATGATGTCTTAGCATCAGTTTAATCTGTTTTAAGATGCTTTGTTTTACATTGCTTGAAGCTGAGCATATCATCTTCTGCTAGGCACGTATCAGAAAAAGATATTGATTTTCATGAGAGTTTGTCTCACTAAAATAAAAGTCATTTGATGCCCACCTATATAACATACCCCTTCCTTAGCATATACAAAATAACCACTGCACATTATTCTTCAGTAGTGAGCACCGTGTGATTCCCTGCACCAAATACACAGAGGGAACAGTTTTGCCAGTATCCAAAATAAGTGTGCATAGTGACAAGGAAATGGTAGATTTATACTGAAGATTTGTGATGCTGTACATGCTGCCACATATAAATATAGCCACATAAAAGAGACCACAGGTAATCTGTAGAAGAGTAAATAAATCATTTTATGACTGCATGTGCGTTATTTGTGTCAATATTATGGGGGTGGTCTGCATGGCTCTTCATTATCTTCAGTACCTGGTCCATCGTGACCAAGTTCACCTAAACCCCAGACTTTGCTAAAACTGACTGTGCCTTTTTGCACAGTGACATCACTATGGGAGTGGTCTGCATGGATCTTCCTTATCTGCAGAACCTAGTCCATCATGTCCAAGTTCACCTAAACCCCAGACTTTGCTAAAACTGACTGTGCCTTTTTGCACAATGACATCACTAATCACTATGATGTATGAAACAGTATTACCTTAAGTATTACTGATAAGACTAATGTGCATACCTCTCAATTGTATAGATTTTTGCAGAATGTCCAGATTTTTGCCTCGTATTTTTGGTGAGTTTTTCATAAAATTGTGCTTTTCTGGCAAATTAGTGGCAAATCGTTAAAGATTGAAGTTAGAGAATAATGACAGACATTTGAATTTCAGACTTCATACCCTTCAGAAAATCCATGCTGATGCAAAACCTGTTATTCTATCAACTTTCTAAATTTGTAAGAGCAACATTTAAAAATTGCCCCTATTTTTGGGCTTTTGTCCCACTTTTATATATGGATCTGTCCAGAATTCTTGCTCTAAGAGGTTGAAAGATATGATGTGCATTCAGGATATGACTTATTTTTTCTTGCTCAACAGCTGATGCCATGTTATTAAATGGAATAGGTATATCCAGAACAGTCTCGTGTTTATATTTTACCCTGAAATCTAACGACTTTCACGGTTGCGACTCAACTCTATGTTGTATTGTTGTGTCTTTTGGCTTTTCCCAGTTAGGGGTCGCCACAGCGGAACTCTGGTCCGCTAATGATTGGCAGTAGATTTTTACGTGCCGAGTTGCCAGCTCTAACGTACAGCCTTCAATGAAGGTACGCCCATTCATGCATGTCTCCACACAGAAGATGCTCTAGCTGAGAATCGAACAGGACAACATCGTACTGTGAGGTGACAACGCTACCGCAGCACCACCACTGTCGAGGCAAAATGCAGTATTATGTAAAGATTATTATTATTTTTTACCAAGAAGCATCAACATTGCTCCAAGCACATCCTTTATTGGGCACAAGTATCCCTGATGATTTCCAGTAGGAGAAAAGACAACAGCAGCAAATGTTTTTCACTGAACCATTGGAAGAATTTTGGAAATAAAATGAGTAAACTCTGACACAACATGAACCAGAAAACCAATAAACCCCGTGGAAATAAATAAAAACAGACAAGAAATTCATAGAGCAAAAATGCTGCCAAACAGGTGAAATGTGCACATTTTAATTAATAAATAATATTTTATTTTACTATAATAATTTTAATTAGTTATTTTTCACTAGAAAGCAAGTGTAACAGTAATATGTTGGTGACTATACAAATTAATTGCTATTCAAAGTTAGCAGAAGTTGCTAAATCACATGCATCCACTTTTTCATAGTCAGGCATCATTCTGTTACATACAATTATTTTCCATGGAATATCTGATGTCCTAGAATCTGAACTGGAGATTTATTTATTAAAGGACCTAATACTTATATTTCCAAAAAGAATGATCAAACCATTATGCTTGCTGGTAGCAAAAATACAGGATGTGAGTAGGTCCTTTGAATGCCTTATTGAAAGGAAGTGTGGAGCAGTTTTTTCTGCTTATGTTGGTTCAAATGATCATTGCAAATACTAAACATAAAGATGTGCTAGAACCAAAGGCCACAGAATAAATAGATCCTTTTGGTGCAAAACACCTTTAATAAAAATAGAGAATGAGCGTTTTCATCCCTGAAAACGTGAAACTTCATCAGAATAAACTTTTTAACAAATTACACTCCCTTCCATAACATGAGTAAATCACATGGTCAGTTTCCTATAATAAGCAATTTGTCAATTAATTAAACATTAAATCTAAACCAATTTAGACAAGGTTATTAATTTATAGAAAAAATTGTTACTATATAAAGCTCATTGGAGTAATACATTCAGTGTAAGCACTGTAGAAGGAATGACACATTTTGAAAGGGAACATTATTTGAATGCAAATAAATAAATAAAAAAAGTTTAACTTCAGAATTTATACATGCAAGGTTAGGAGGATATATTTATATAGGAAAAAAATACTTGAGAGATAAATATAAGAAATGGAAACGTGGTTGAAGTATAACTGAAAAGTGAAATAAACAAACAGTATGGGCAAATTAAATATAGTGTGAGACAAGTTCAGGAAAACTGAAGAAAATTTAGAGAATGATAGCGAGCATAATAGGAAACCATTTTATAGATATATATTAAGAGACTGTTTACCAATGGAGAACCTCACGGCTCCATATTGGGATGCCTCCTATTTTGTATGCACTTCTCAGAGGTAAAGGCTAATATGAAGAGCCTTTGGCTGATGAAATTTGCAGATGACTGCAAATTGTAAGCTGTCATAGATTTCCCTCATGACACAAACATCTTACAAGAGGGTCTACCAAAGACAAATGACTGTTGCCAAAGTCACGGACTAAAACTAAAGCCAAGAAATGCATTATAGTGCCTTTTGTGGAAACTGCCACCCAGGCTAATTCCTCCATCTATAAGTCACCCCAAAGATTTGATCTGGTAGTCAGGGATCTGGGAATATATGTAGACTGTAATCCTGCCTTTGACCAACATGTTTCCAACGTAGTAAGAAAATCATTCTATGTCACAAAACTTAGTAAGAGCATGGTATCCAGGTCCAAAAAAGTCATAGTGTCACTTTATTTGGCCATTATCAGACCCCTCATTGAGTATAATTCCTCCCTTTGGCATGTACATGACCAGACATAAGCAACAGTTGGAACACCCACAAACGTTCTTTACCAGGACATTCCAGGGTATAAATACACTGCCGTACATGGATCGTCTTAATGCCCTCTCCCTATAATCTGTCTCCTACAGGTTACTGAGAGGCAATCTATGCCTGGCATACAAGGTATCCTCTGCAAAATGAACAGCATCAGAACCACTAGATCCAACGATATATGTGCAACTTAACCAATGGTTGGAAATCAGAAATTCACCTTGGGTCTGACCCCCATGTATGATGGACAGAGGCAGACAGCATTGCCCAACTAATGTAACCCCCAACATAACATCTAAAAATGTCCTAACATATCCCCTCCTAACAAATAGCTATGATACATAGGTATACAGTTGGGATGGATTGCATAGCCTAGTATATACCTGTGAACCTGTGACAGCCAACATGGGATCTGCAGAATTGGATGATATGCTGGTAATGGTATGTACCAGTGAGTAACCAGATTATGGTATTCTACACTATCTGGAACCTGTCAAATTCAATGTGTTGAGGCCAGTTATTAAAGGAAGTGTCTGTAGTGGAGACAAGCTGTAGCTGAGGCATGCACAAGTATTGCAAAATCATTGCACAATTCTGCTGTGAAAGTAAAAGCTCAATGTGAGAATTCGGCCAATGGAGATAATCCAAATATGACAACAGAACAGATCCAAGTCAGAAGTGAAAAAATTCATGACACCCATGCAGACCGGAACTGAAAGTTCGACTGCTGAATCCTACACTAAGGCACTATATGAGCACATCCACTCGTGCATGAATTGTGCCATCCCAGATAGAACCAAGATGCTCTCCTCCAAAAAAAGGAAGCCAGTCTGGTGGTCCCCTGCCATAAACAAATTTTATAACAAAAGGAAGAAACTGTTGCAGAAAAGAGAAAAATCACAGGATGCAAAAAACTCCCTTACCAGCCTCAGTAAGAACCTGAGATCCCTCATAAAATCCTCCAAAGCCAGTTACAAAAATAAAAATAAAATTGCCAAAGATTCCAAAGACAACCACAAGGCATTCTAAAGTTATGTCAAGAATCAAAATGGCAATGCTCAGATTTGCTCTGAGCTACAACAGAATGGCATTAAATATACTGATCCCAAGGATATTGTCAATATCCTGGCAGATCGATTCAGTGCGAACTTCACCCCCTCTCACCCCCTAAAGGGCCCATCTCAATACCGAAAGATTGCCAAATTCCAGTAATAACAGCCACACAGGTAAAAGCCGCGCTCTCCAAAGCTAAGAGTACAGCATCCATGGGACCAGACAACATCCTGGGCTGTGTACTACATGAACTACAAAATGAACTGGCATCTCACCTAAGTGCCATGTTTAATCATAGCCTCACCTCAGGCTTCATGCCCACTGAGTGGTGCACAGCTACAGTTATCCCACCCCACAAGGAGGGATCCACCTTGAATCCTGGGAACTACCACCCCATCAGTCTGACAAGCCTGATCTGCAAGGCCATGGAATGTATTATCATGGAACTTATAAACAAAGACACTGGCAACCTTCAAACATTGGACCCCACCAAGTTTGGGTTCATGAAGGGCCGATCTTGTCTCCTGAACCTGATTGACTTTTCTGAATCAGTCTCCAGAGCTGTGGATGTGGGTAAGGCAGTCCATGCAGCCTATCTGGACCTCGCCAAGGCCTTCAACACCATCCCCCAATCTATGTCACTCGATGGATTGCCAGCTGGCTTACTGACAGAACCCACACTGTAAAAGTAGCCAACTCCAAATCCAACTCCAGACAAGTGACAAGTGTAGTACCTCAGGGTTCAGTCCTGGGACTGCTCTTGTTTGGTATCTACTTCTCTGAAGTACAGGCCAACACTAAAGGACTCTGGCTAACAAAGTTCGCAGATGACTGCAAACTAGGAGCCATTATTGAATCCCCAAATGAGGTGGATATTCTACAAAAGGGCCTTACAGAAACAGATGCTTGGTGCCAGAGCCATGGGCTCAAAATGAATGCCAAGAAATGTATAGTTATCCCCTTTGGGAAAAAACATGTACCCATGAATTACCACATAGGTGGCAGTACACTAAACACCGAAAGTGTGATAAGAGACTTAGGGACACAGGTGGAGAGTGGTCTCACCTTTGATATCTCCACCACCACAACAGTCAGGAAATCCTTCTATGTGGCACACCTCATCACTAAGAGCTTTTCATCCAGAAAAAAGGAGGTCATTGTCCCACTGTACTCATCCCTTATTAGACCCATTATAAAATACAATGCCCCGTTTGATATGTACCTCTCAAGATATCTGCAACAAATGGAAAGGCCACAGAAATAGCTCACTAAAATAATCAAAGGGCTAAAGAAAATGCCCTATGCTGACTGTCAAAAAAAAACTCCAGCTATACTCTGTCACATATTGTCTACTCAGAGGCGATCTCTGCTTAACATACAAGGCCCATGTCAAACCCAGAGCTGTTGGACATGCTACACTTAAAGAAATCCCAGTCTCTCAGAGCCACATGCTCCAGGGATCTAAACCTTGTCATCACAATGAACAAAACATGCCGGGGGGATAGGTTCCTGACCCAGAGACTCCACAGAATCTGGAATAGACTGCCCATACATGTCAAGCAGAGCACCTCTTTGGCCATCTTCAAAAAGAACCTTGAAATTTGGATGGGAGATATGAAATTCACCCCGGGGATCACTTCAGTTGCCCTGCTAGACATGGGTCCAGGGAAGTAAATATTGTGGGAAGAAATAGCCAGGGAATTGTTCTGGCTAGGCTTGTACAGGCCCTAGGGCAGATAGCTGAGTACCATCCTATGAAACTATGAACCTATGAACCTATGTCAGGTTCCTGAAAACTACACCCAGATTCCTCAATTTCTCAAAAAAAAATCCAGTTTGTCTTTATGATAAATAATGGTGGGGATTCGAACCTGGACTATTTGATTGCTTAATCGTGGTGTAAAGAGACACATTCATTCTCTTAAAGGTGTTAAGTCTGAGCTGATTACTATAGCAATAACTGATGATGGTGTGGTATACTGAAGATTTACCTGGTGTAGTTTAATCATGAGGGCAAAGCCCGAGTGGTTAAATAAAGCCAACCATGGGTAAATCTTCAATATACTACTCCACAGAGTTGGTTATTGCTAATGTAAAATGACATTATTTAAGAAAATAAATACTTTTCTTAAATAATCCCCAGGATTCAGTAAACTTCCATGCAGGAATAGCTTATTCCTGCACAGAAACGACCATTTAAGAGCAGCACAGCAGCGCGCCATGCATAGTTATGAAGGCCCGCTGCCTCTGCTCCTAAAAGGACACAGAGTGTGGATGAGTGCAGGTGGTGTGTCTGAGAGCAGAGCTCTCACAATATACACACCCCTGAACTCAAGAATTGCCGTTCGGCAATTACAATGAGTGAGAATGCTCATATAGGGGGTTGCCACCTTTTTAAATACCCAAAGTTGACTTTTAGTGTACAAACGTGACATGTTGCAGGACAAAACATACCCACAGCCATTGCAAAGGTCAAAGCCTCACTTTCTAGGAAAACCCTACGCTCATAGCAACAGAAACACACCAGGATTTCTGTAAAATGTGCAGATGCAAGCAGAAATCCACAGCAATAAGTGAAATCTGTCCCTTCTTAGAAAAAATAACACTACAATTTTTTTTTATCAAACTGATTAAATTTAACCGTAACTGTGTGGGTTTTCCCATTGCTTAGCTACGCATACTCTAGCTTAAATGGCACAAGAAGGTAAATAGCAAGATTCATTCAACAGAAGTAGTACTGACATAGTGTAGTGATTAGAGCATTTGCTTTGCAAGCATTCATTCCTGGTTCGATCCTCACTGTAGTAAATTCCATTTTCCGTGTGAAAGCAATTCATGAACATGTTTTTTGCTGTATAACCTAATATATAACATATACTTGTGAACTGGAGTACTGCATTAAGTGCAGATGTGAGGTGTCATTGTAATAATGTAGTAAAATCCACAGATAAACATAAGTGCCCCATACAGTATACGTACGCATGAATCAGGGATACTAAACAAATGTATAATATGTAATGAATGATAAATCAATACCATACAGCAAATAGTGTAAAAAATGTATAACGTGTCCACATTTACCACTTTCCCATGACCCATTTGTCTTTTCTTTCTAAATTAGTGTGGGGGTAAGAGGGAGCAAGCACCTGTACGCAGTAGTAAGTGGGTTTAATCCGTTTGCATGGGGGTAAGCAATACCTACACAAAATAAGCAATTTAGAGGCTAACTGACTGTAAGAATATTTAACCGGAAGCTAGCCTTGCTTACCATCACGAAAACCCACGCAAACCTGCTTACAACTGCTTAAAAGTGCCTTAGTCACTCTGCATCCAACAGCCCTTGTTCTGCCCAGCAACAAAATAACCAGCCTTTGCAAGTCACGAACCCAGGACACTGCACACCATAGCCACAGTGATTTACCACTATTACATATCAGCTATACATAAAATTGAGGTATACTCAAACAGATCCTCACTATAACAAAATTACATTTTACATGTGAAAGGAATTTATAAACAATGTTATTGTTGCATATCCTACTAAATAACATATATTTGTGAACTGGAGTACTGCATTACGTCCAGATGTGAGATGTCATTGTAATAAAGTGGTGAAATCCCCCAATAAACACAAGTACCGCATACAGTGTACGTTCACATGAATCAGGGATACTAAACAAATTTATAACATGTAATGAATGATAAATCAATGCCAAACAGCAAACAGTGTGCAAAATTAAAAATAAGCAATGCAAAGCATTGCACACCTCTGCTTACCAGGTGTAAGCAATACGTAGCCCAGCTAAATAGATTTACACATTGATATGCCACTTTAAGCAATCCCAACCTTAGGTAAGCAGGTTTGCCCATAACTTAGCATTTTCAAAATTGTCCAATCATGGCAAAGTGCGGGAAATTCGGCCCTATTTAATCCCACAAGCAGGAATACATCTCATAACTGGTTGCAGCTTCCTCCTGTTGGCACAATGGCTGGTGTTGGGGAAGGATCTTGCTTCCGAGGACAGTGCTGGGGCAAGACTCCTGGTAAAAGACCATGAAGAGAGACTGCTGCAGGGCCAGTACCAGGGTTCCCAATATAAACCGGAAGCCTGGGACCATCTCACCCGTGACCTCACCAGTGCCACTGGCATCCCTCAAACTGGTGAGCAGGTGAGGTATCACTATGCCAACCTGAAACAGAGGAAGAGGTAGCTCTTAGATCAGTGGATCCAAGAAGTTAGGCAGGGTGATATCCCAGCAGTGTGCAAGTACTCATTCTACTAACTGTTTAATAATTGCCTAGCTCATGTATATCATGAATAGATATGGCTAAATATTCCTCTATGTCTTTGACAGCTGCAGCAGAGTGGGCTGTGAATCAGGAAGCCCATGCCTGTAGGCTGCAAAGACTGTGTCATGAGACAGGTTAGTAATAATCTTGCATGTACTGTCATAAGAAATAAATCTAAAAGTAGTAGAAAGTTACTTGCCAGTATAAAACCTGTATTGTGTATGGGGTGTACTGAATAAACCAGACAATATGTCAGGAAGAGTCTCATATACGTTGTATGTAAATAAAAGGGTATCAGCCTGGCAATAAAGGTCTAACTCCTGGACTGCTTGTGTTTACTCTGGTATCATATGGTAATGTAGTGTTGCATTCTCTTAATAGTACTGTTGTACTAAGCACTGTTACCCACACTGTGCTACATGAATAAAATGTGTAGGGATGTCTGTATACGACTGTTGTAATCACAAGGTCATATTGTACAACTGAGGGAGACTTAGAAAACAGTGAAAAAGTACACAGCAAAATACAAATAGCACACTCTACTGTGATGTAAACTGTTGTATTTTTAGCACACACAGCCATGGTTCAAATCCTGGGAGTGGTAGTAAGCTATATGCATAATCATACCCCTCAACTGTACAGATTTTGTAATAAAGTTCAGATAATTGGCTTAAATTTTCTGCCTTTCACCCTGTCCCCCTGGAAAATCAGTGGGATGATCCCAGAAGTTTAGGCAGGAGATAATAACATACAACTGATTGTCTGACATCATAACCATCAGAAAAATATCTATAAGAACAAACCTCACTCTAGCAACTCACCAAAATGTTATGACAGTAATATGCAAATTTCTTCCATCTCTATCCCCATGTCGTGAAGCTATGACCAGAGTGTCTGCAGAAACAGAATGAAACTGCACACTGCTGAATCTAGCTTTGTTTGTATGTTTATTGTTTGTTTGCTTGTTATTTTCCTGAAATGCTAATTCCACCTAAAATGTGGCTTTTCAGAGCTTCTGTGGATCCCTAGTAATATCTGCATTGCTTACTGTACTTATTTCCTTGTTTCACTTGAAAGAAAGTTACTGTTTGTCGTTTTTGCATTTAAGTTACCTGTAACACATTGCATTTAAGTTACCTGGCACTTGCTCACTAAGTCAGCACTAAAAAATTAAAAGCACTACACCCTAACAAACTCCCCTTGAGTAACTTGTTCCCCATTGGCCCTTTTTTTTCAATTATAAAGGAATTCCCAGTACTATTCTAGCATGCCCAAAGGTCAGTTGTCAATCTCCTCTCCGGTCTAGCTGGTGAATCTGGGAATCTTGAGGCAATGTTACAACTGCCTCATGTACACAGACAACCCTCTCCTCCTCCCAACAAATTCCAACACATGTGAGAGATGCAACCATATAGCCAAACTGGAGGCTAAGCTCTCTCAACTCAGTACTGGTGTAACCAGTCAGGAGGAGAAGGAAACCACACTCACTACAATTCCAGTCTCACATAGACCTACCACGACAGCAAACCAAACACATAAACACACAAAAACATACTCGGAGGCTCTAAATAAAAATCTGCCTAAGCAGCAGAGACCCCCAAAACAGACACCCAAGCAACCGTTACCCCAAAACAAAACACGTGCAACACATAGTTCACAAAGCCAGTGTGTCGAACAGTCACAGCCCTTAAGGCTAAACAACACACCTGATACACTTGTAATAGGTGACTCTATCGTAAGGCACACTGACGTCCCGCTCACCAGGCTGAACAAGGAGAAGGTCATGGTGAGCTGCCTGTCGGGCGCTAGGATCCACCACATAACACACACACTCAGGTCACTCCAAGGCAAGTACAAATATGACTCAGTCATTGTCCATGCTGGTGTGAATGACCTGAGATGTACCTCCCTGGACTACATGAAAAGAGACATAGAGGAGCTCTCTGAGCATGTAGCCCAGGCCGGTATGACCATGACCTTGAGTAGCATCTTACCCTCACCAAGAATGATGCCACAATATGAAGACAAGATGATCAATTTCAACAATTGGCTTAAGTATTGGTGTCATTCAAAGGGGATCCAATGCTTGTCAGCCTGGGATGACATGCTCGACAAGCCACGATGCTTCGCTAGGGATGGCTTGCACCTGTCACCCCTGGGCTTTTGGATATTGGCAAAGGCTATTGCTACGCCCATAGTGACTTTTTTAGGCAAGGCTCAAAAGACAAACCCACCTCCATAGGGATCACAAGGGATAAGAAACTAAGAGTAATGCTACTCAATGCCAGAAGTCTAAACCTCAAGATGCACTCACTCGAAACTCTCCTTAGCATGGAGAACATCGATATCTGTGCAGTAACAGAAACCTGGTTCAAGGCTCCCGAGAGCACCCCAGCACTACCAGGTTATACCTCATACCATGCTTTTCAGCCCCAAAACTTGGACCGTACCACAAAAGGAGGGGGGAGTATCAATATTCGTCAAAGATACCCACACCTAAAGGTTGGTGGCACAGCACGAAGCATCAGAGACTATCCATGTGCAACTAACAGTGGGTAAAACTGCCTTCCAGTTTATAGCCTGCTACAGACCACCCTCCCAAACCCAGGAACCCCACTCGGCCTTCCTGAGAACACTGGAAAATATGAAGGTCTCTCCAAACACCATTATATTGGGCGACTTCAACTACCCAAACATAGACTGGGAGCATTACCCTAGCCCAAAGGTTCCTAGAATTTATAAACTCAAATGCTATGGAACAACTTGTTACCACTCCCACAAGAGGGGAAAACATACTGGACCTGATCATCACCAACATGGGGACTCTATGCTCCAGACCAGAAGTGTATCCCTCATTGGTAAGATCAGACCATAAACTAATCTCACTGGATATTCAAATCCCGACCCCACCCCCTGCCCAGAAAACCACAGTGAAAAACTTCTCTAATCAAATTTCACACTCCTCAAAACCGAGGTGGAATCCTTCAAAGCCCTCTGGCCTGTGGAAAATACGGCCCAGACCGCAGAGTCCTTTATAAACGCATTCTATGAACACCTTCTGGAATGCATGGATCATGCAATCCCAAATAAAACCAAGACCCAATCCTTCAAATGCAGACGTCCTGTCTGGTGGACCCCAGCCATAAACAAACTATACAATAGAAGGAGGAAGCTACTACATGATAGAGCAAAATCCCAAAAAGGGAAGGCATCTCTGATCAGTATTAGCAAAAAACTACGGGTACTCATAAAATCGTCTAAGGCCAGCTTTGAGAGAAAAATTGCACAGGACACTAAGGATAATCACAAGGCTTTCTTTAGTTATGTTAGCAACCTGGGTGGGAATTCCCAGATATGCTCAGAATTAGTCCAAAATGACAAAAAATACACCAAACCCACAAACATTGCCAACATCCTAGCTGACAGGTTCAGCGCAAACTTCTCCCCCCCCTCCCCACCAATAGGGCGAATATCTATCCCAGCAGAGTGCTGCCCCCCTGTCATCTCAGATGCCAGGTAAAAGCCGCCCTCTCCAAAGCAAAAAACACAGCATCAATGGGACCAGATGGTGTCTCGGGCTGTGTCCTACATGAACTCCAAGAAGAGCTAAACCAAACATAAAACTACTGTTCAATCTCAGCCTTACTACAGGATATGTACCCAAAGAGTGGCATACAGCAACAGTGGTCCCTCTCCACAAAGGTGGTGCCTCAACAGGTCCTGGAAACTATCGCCCCATAAGCCTGACTAGCTTGGTCTGCAAAGCTATGGAAAGGATCATCATGGACCTCATAAATAAAGATATTGGAGACCTACAGACACTGGATCCTACCCAGTTCGGCTTTGTTAAGGGCAGATCCTGCCTCTTAAACCTGGTCGATTTCTTTGAAACAGTCACCAAGGCCATTGATGAGGGGAAGGTGGTCCACACAGCCTACCTGGACCTCGCAACAGCCTTCGATACAATACCCCACTCGGGCATTATAGATAAGCTCACCAGTTTAAATATAAACCCCTATGTCACTAGATGGGTTGCAAACTGGCTCAAGGATAGAACCCACATGGTTAGAATTGCTGGAGCCATGTCAGACTCCAACCAGTTACAAGTGGCATCCCACAAGGCTCAGTCCTGGGACCCCTCTTGTTCGGTATATATTTCTCGGAGGTACAGGCAAACATGGAAGGACTGTGACTGACCAAGTTCGCAGATGACTGCAAACTGGGCACCATAATCAACTCTCCAGCCGACACAAGCATCCTCCAAAAGGGCCTCATAGAAACAGACAACTGATGCCAGAGCCATGGCCTCAAGCTAAATGCCAAAAAGTGTATAGTCATCCCCTTTGGCAAAAACAAAGTTCCCACAAATTACCACATAGGTGGTAATCCATTAAGTACAGAAGAAGTAATTAGGGACCTGGGGACCCAAGTTGATAGCAATCTCTCATTTGACAACCACGTGGCCAAAGTGGTTAGAAAACATTTTATATAGCCCACCTAATCATGAAGGGATTCACATCTAGATCAGGGGAGGTCATCGTGCTTTACTCATCCCTCATCAGGCCCATAATTGAGTGCAATGCCGCTTTTGGGATGTACCTTACCAGACACCTGCAGCAACTGGAAAGATCCCAAAAGTACCTCACCAACAGGATCAAAGGGCTCAAACAGATGCCATATGCTGCCCGGTTAAAGAAACTCCAGCTCTACTCAGTGGCATACCGCCTGCTCAGAGGCGATCTGTGCCTGACATATAAAGCCATGTCCAACCCGGAATTAATGGACATGCTGCACCTCAGAAAATCCAAATCCCATCGAGCTACGTGCTCAAGAGAGTTAAACCTCAGCACTGTAATAAATAGGACATGCTGGAGGAACAGATTCATAACCCAGAGGTTCCCTTCACTCTGGAATAAAATCCCAGTCCAGGTTAGGCAGAGTCCCTCATTGACTCTCTTCAAGAGGAATCTTGATGAGTGGATGGAAGATCATAGGTTTACCCCAAGTATCATTTCTGTGTCACTGTTAGACAGAGGTACAGTATACTAACCTCGAAAAAGGGAATAGCAAAGTTAATTTAGAATGGGTGGCGAAAGCCAAACACACTCTGGCTAGGCTTATAAATGCCCTAGGGCAGATAGCCTAGTATGAACCTATGAACCTATGAACATATGTGCATAATAATAATGTGGAATATGGTAATATGTGT
>NC_056729.1:1295307530-1295315030 GCF_019279795.1 Protopterus annectens | reverse complement strand
AAAGGTAACAGGACAATGCCCACATGATGTTATAATTTATAGTAATGGGTTGCCATGACAATGGTAATTGGGAGTACTACACAGCCGGCTGCAGGGAAGTAGCAAGTGGTGAACACTGATTGGTGCAGAGGCCATCACCTGAACGTGCCCACCCATGGGCACTCACAACTGCACCTTCATGGCCCTGAAGGTGCCTGGGCTGGGGGCTGAGCAGGAGGAGCATGCGGATCCTGTGATTGTGTATTGAGGGCTTCAAGGTGGTGTATCACATCCTCAAAGTCTCTGTGGAGCTCCCTATGCACCAGACCCCAGACCTGATGTTGGGTGACAGGATCCTGTCTGTGTGTGCTTCCAGGGGTGAACACCATGCCCTGAGGTGGTTCCACCTGAAGGTAGTGCAGGACCAGCAGATGATGAGGTCCCGGAGTTGGTCCCAGATGTGATGTGGCCTGGTAACATGACCAGATGAGGTGGGAGAGGTGGTTCTGCTGAGAACTGTCTTCCCAAACATGCTATTGTATCACAGTTATAGAACATATGTGGGTAGTAATAGTCCACACATTCCAGGATTATGTCTAACAGCATGCATAGATATCCCCATTAACACAAAACACCAGATTTGCAGCAGTCACATAGCAAACAGAACACATGCATATATGGAACCATAGTGGCCCTTACAATGGTATGCAGGTGACATTGTTTGTAACAGGCCACCAATGATAATGTTTTAACATGGAACATGACTACAAACACATTGCACAAATTGTTGTACAGTATGATATATGTCCCAACAGTAGGTCTGCTATAAACATACCCATTGAGTTGTGTAATCAGATTGTTGTTGCAGATATGGTGGGGGGGTGACAGAGATGTGTATTAACAACTATTATATCCTTGCAATATGAGGTCCTCAGACCTTTTTTCCTCGTTATGTCTTTCAGGCACCATGTCACTGGAGAGATTGCCACTGTACACCACCCAGGAGAATGAGTTGATCCTTCAACACTTGGTGCAGCACTACCACACCCTGTTTGGATGTACAGCCCATGATCTGCAGGAGAATACTGCCCTGTGGAACAATCTTGTCCACAGGGTAAATGATGTTGACCTGCATAGTTATGAGCGGATCCGACATTGGTGCACTGACCTACTCTGCCATGCTGTTGGTGTTCTGCGGTTAGGAGGAACCAGCTAGCCACAGGGGGGGTCATGCCATCCAGCCCCACTGACACATGCTGAGGAGCTCCTCACCAGCTTCAGAGCACCTGCCCACTCACCAAACATAAAATCCTGCAGAGAGCATTGTGGAGGTGGGTGCTACCCACACAATAGATGAGGAGCATGAAGGTAAGGCACAGGGCATATCAGTAGACCACTGTTGCATATCCATCTGCATCTGTAGAGTTTAATCATTCATATGGAGATAAAATATATATATAGTCTGTTGCTGCATTGTAGTAATAAGTAGATGTGCATAATCTGTAGTATTGTGGGTTTGTACTGTTGATTTAGTGTAATGCTGCTCCCGTGTACCAATGCCAGAGGTGTGGATACTGACATCACATCTCTCACACAACTATATAGGTCCCTCTGGTATACCTCCAGGGCAGCAGTTTGTAGCTGGTTAGTATGGTGTTTGTTCAGGTTTGCCAATACACCGGCCATGTTATGGCCATGTTATTTTCCATGCACACATTTAACACACCTGTTCACTAATTGTTGCTGTTCACTGCACTGCATCACAGTGGTCACCATGGTGGTGTATCTGAAGGGTATGTAAGAGTCCTGCAATATAACTAACAACCTGTCATTGCAAGATGTGTGCGCAGAGATGAACATAATGGTGGGAAAAATGGCCTACAGTAGGGACATGTCTGAAACATTAACCTTATACAGTGCTACAACAGTGTAAATACCACTATTACAATGGCAACTATTACAGTTCTACACAACGGCATATCACAATACTGCATTCTATAACCCTTACAACTTGTAATGTGATCCTAACTTGAGCAATGAATGCGTAATATGAAATCCTATGTTAGGACAGCAAATATGGGAAATACATACCTTAACAAACACTGGAAGCATATGTGTGCATACACTCTAAATAACATATTGTAGAAGCAGCTTTTGAGGTACTGACAGCATGCAATTTTCATGAGTATGGACCTTCCAGCAAGTACAGGTCCTCAATGTCACATCAAGAAATGGTATGCTGTCCAAGACATTTGCCCATCAAATGTGCCCACTTACCTGAAACAGAGGCAGCTGTGGTTGGCACACATCTTACAAGCCATGGAATGGATCCCATAGCAACAGGTAGCATGCAGGAGTTGGACATGTAGCCTTACCTCACCACTGCATATACCATGGCAAACAGTGCAAACAGTTATGTATGTAGCGAGGATGTATGGGACAGGATTAATGTAGAAAATAAACAGATGGCCATCCAAGACAGATGATGATACATGCTGCAAACTGGTGATGCAGGCTGCCTAGTAACATGCCACAACACTGAGGGAATTGCAGGAATGTCTAGCAAGTACTGGCTGTGCAGTACCTGTGTCGCAAACATATGGACTCTACATAAGTGTGGCCCATGGGTTAGGGTAATCAGATGGGACAGTTGTTCCACAGGAAACATCAGCCAGGGCTCTCTACAGGTAGCGTATGCATAACATCAAAAGTCCCCCAAAGGCACGTGTTGCATTGTGTACTGGTGTACCAAGACCAAGTTGGAAACCTACAGACAGTATCAATTAAGATACATGTGCTGCACAACCAACACCTCACCCAACCTCAGGCCCACCATCCCCAACTGTACCTTGCTGGAGCCAGTGTACACCTGTATGTTTGCTATTCATTAGCAGGGATTAGACCAGTACACATGGTGTTCAGAATTTGGACACTGCAAATGACACACATGTGTAGGCCATAGTTGCCAAGCATCTGCAAAAAGGCTGAGGATGGAGTGGGGGTGTCATCCTAAAACACAACAGTGAACTGAAGCAGAGATCCCAAGCTCACTAAGAATGGCTGTAGCTGCACACAGTCAAGGTCATGAATTGTGGCAGACTCCACAGCAATAATGACAGCAATGTGTGACCCCCATGGCTGTGCACATGAGTTGACCTTGCCATCATACAGAGTTGAGGGACATTTGTAGGGCAGAGTGACCAAATACTGGCAAATGCAGATGGTGCATGCAAGTATACCCCTTCCAGGAATAGTGACTGCTGTAGTACACTTAGTTGGTGCAACAAACCATCATGATAAGGGTGTGCAGACATATGCACCTACAAATTGTATGCATCTCAATCAGCATCTGCACAACTAATACATTTGTTTGATACTGCATGTGATTGCACAGGTCACATGTCACATATCAGTTTTATGTAATGTTAACATATGTAGTAATGTGGCCCCATGGCATATCTGGGAAGAGGGTGCCATGTCAATAAGTGTGTGTACACTCCCCATAGCCACAGTAAGGTTTGAAGATTGTCAGTGTAATTGTATTTTATTGGCCATACATGCACCGCTGATGATGACATCTGTAAATCAGACATCAGGCATTCACAAATGACATCTGTCCACATATCGTCCCAAGCATGTGTCGGACAAGCACATAGGGGCTGTGAGCAGCAGAGCAAACATAACTGACACACATATACACATTAAGCAATGGTGTGTACACCTGTGAGGTATGCACATTACATGCCAGGGTGCTGAACAGGTGCACAGCAATACTGTGTACATGGGTGCAGAGTGTTCCAGGGGAAGGGGCATCACCTACTAACACAACCCATGCATCACAGAGATGTATAATGTTGGTAACAGGGATTGACTATAGCCAAACTGCATGCTGTTGAGTGCCATATGTCATGCATGTTGACATATGGGTAATGAGAGGTCTGTGTCTAATATCTTTGTGTGTGTGTGTGTGTGTGTGTGTGTGTGTGTGTGTGTGTGTGTGTGTGTGTGTGTGTGTGTGTGTGTGTGTGTGTGTTTGTGTATACTGTTAAGTAATGACATATAGGTATTAAAGTACTATTCTTGTTTTGCCCTCACAGGTGGTGAGCTGGGTCAGGGTCCCTCCTGCAGGCAAACTGATGTTGGTGTCTATGCATACTCTGTTAATGATGATAGGTATGTTGAGGCACAGGCAGGTTGTCAGCTGCTGAAGCTGCACCATTGTTTGACATCCCACTGTTATCCAACCCATCCCCGCACACAGTCACATTGGCTATACATACCCCATCACCAGTGGCCATAGCTGAGGGACAGTTGGCAGGTGGTGGCATGGGACAGGACAGTGTGGTATCTATGGCATGTGTGTCTGGACACAGCAGCCTTAGTTGGATGTCTGGTGGGGTACCACACAGGCAGATGTACAGGGGTGCTCATAGGAGGGCGACTGGTCATCATGCCCCTGGCAGAGGTGCCACATCTGGTGCCACCATACGCATGTTTCAGGCCATACTGGAGATGCAGGCACATATGGAACGGTATACCAGACAGGGTCTGAAGCTGCAGAGGGCTACTCATTCAGCTGTTATTGACATCCGTGATCTTGCAGGTGCTCATCGTTATTTGCAGAGGTCATGGATAGATGGTTGGGTGAGATGGTGGGAATCCTTGACCATGGAATGTCTGTGCTGAAGCACATGGTGGGAGTAGTGTGACAACCATGTGGATGTAGGCCATCAACACCAACATCTGGATGTCGAATTGGATGTGCCAGAAGTCAGACCTGCTCCCGTAGTGGCAGTACCAGCCTCAGCAGTGCAGGAGGGGGCGCGGTCCACACCACAACACAGCAGGCCATGTGTACATGGCCCTGGCCAGTTCCAAGAAAGACCTGGATCCAGTAGACATATGTCATGTCATCATCAGGGAAGAGTACCATATAGTGGTTTGTACCTGGTTGTGCCCATGGAACCCCTGACAGGCGCAGTTTCCATGTCCATGGCAGGAGATAGTGAACTGCACACCCTGCCAGGTACGGTCTGCAGATGTCCAGCAAACCCCTGTATAGGGCAGCCACATGGAAGAACTGTGTGCATGCATGCACACACACATCACCAACACAGCTAGGGCAACCCCTTACCTACAGCCCAATTAATAATTAAACCCCATCACACACACACACATGATGTCAAATGTATGGCTCAGCCTAGGTCTCTGGCAAACCAACAACACACCCTGTGCATATGATGATACCTCTGTCACATCCCTGTCATCCATAACATCGATGCAGGGACAGGCAAATATGGTTCTGATGCAAAGGGTGACTGTACTACTGTGTACCAATGTAATGCTGTGTAACATGTCAGCACTAAAGTTTAATGCTTACATGTCAGGAACTGTAGCTGTCCAGCCATGATGCATTATAGTTGTTATTAACACTGAGTGATTGTGGTCTCCATAATGTATTCCATTTGTGTTGTAGGTGTCCACGTGTCAGCAGGATGTTGGTCTGCTGTTGTTTCCTACAAGGGATATGGCACTGTGGTGACACCTTGACTATGCCATATCCTGGGTACAGCTGAAAACATATCATATGCCTGTATAACAGTTACTGCATGTGCCACATGGCTGATAGGTCTGGGGGTGTATACAGGTGAGTGCATGGTGGCTGATGTCAGCAGCCCTTCTACAGTAGACAATGGTAAGTGTACCAACACACCACATGTTTGTGTATAACACACACAGAGGATTTGGTGTTGATGCAATACACAGAGAATACTGTACACATGGATGTATGTACTTGTGCAAGGAACCCATTTTAGCCTATGTAATTCCACCAAGACAGAATAGACACAGCAACATATTGGGACATAAGCAGTCTGTTAGTTTAATGTCATTGACAATGGTACTGGCAGGATATATGTGCCCTTCCCCAATGTAGTGCAATCCTCAACTCTGTAAACATAGGTGTGCTGGTGTGGGTGGCACAGCCCTACCCTTTGGAGGGTGTGAGGTGGTGTAGAACCGCAGATAGTGTGAATGACAACTACTTAACCTGTTAACATGAACTGTACAGTATTACAGCCAGCTAAGCCGGGGGATACACTTAACAGTAACTGCAATGATGGTGGCTGTGTCCACAAGATCCACACTCAGCTATATATACCAACCCCAGTATTGCTATACAGTGGGGAAGAGGGCATTTACACATCTACTACTAGTTGTGATGGAATGAATTTCCACAGGATTATACCTGTGAAATGTTAGCATTTGCCAGGCTGTTCTCAGACAGATGAGCCCCTGGGACATGAATATTCTGCAAACAGAAGTAGATCACTTCACACACACACACACACACACACACACACACACACACACACACACACACACACACACACACACACACACACACACACACACACACACACTCTCTCTGTCTTGGCAACAGTGGGACTAGCACCCCTACCTAGGTATGTAGTGCTACTGATGTGTGTGGCCTTAATTGCACATACCACAGAGGTTTTAGGATGAGGTGTGTTCCAGGTTACATGTTAAGTCAAGAACATCACCAGACCCTGTACAGTATGGTAATGGGGGATGTACTGGTTGTTTATGAACAATACATAGTGTGACATACTGTCATATACACATTGACAAACGTGTAACATCATACACACATCTGAGAGACCTGGGCGTATCAGTGCTAACTGCCCTGTCAGTGTGTCCATTCTATTACAGATAAGTTGCACACAGCACATGCATAACAGGGCTGGATAGTGTTATCAGTTACTGTATGGTTGATGGTGACAGTGGTCCCCATACAGTGGAACATGGGACATGTACTGGGGGTACCATGGTGTAAAGACAGTATACCCAGCACCCACACCTCACAGTGGATATTGTATGCACTGAAACCCATGATAATACTCTGACATACCTACCATCACACATTGACCAGGACTGCAATACAACTCCTTGTCTATCCCAAGAGTGCTATTACAGGGATATGCATCTGATGCACATGTCACAGGGATAGTAGGGTGATGCATTGTCATGGCCCTGCTACGGTCAGCAACATCACTATCCCTAATACTGTATGGTAAGGTGTATTGTATTAGGAGAATGTGGCCTCAGAATGCTGTATCCAACAAATATACACACTTGCACACATACACACACTTGCCAGAACTCAGAGGGTATCCCATACCTATCAACCCATTTGTACAACAGTGTTGTGCTGGTACTGCAAGCTCCAGGTAGCCCATAGGGTGAAGAGTGTAACAAGGTACACGTAATGTCCAGTACAGCAGCAGCCACATCTAACTATGGGTGTGAAGGGCCTCAGGGTATTATCAAGTACAAGTCTGCAAACATACAGACACTGTTAATCTCAGTAATGCACACATACACATTTGTCAGTACTAGGGTCCATTGGTGCAGGTGTTCATAGGTGCGTGCCAGGCTATTGTCCATGGAGAGATGGAAAGCGTAGGGGATGTGTGTACAGTGGTATCATGCCACCTCCCA
>NC_056729.1:1295210030-1295302530 GCF_019279795.1 Protopterus annectens | reverse complement strand
AGAGTGACTTACCTTGTGGCTGTGCCAGTACTGAGGATGGTGCTGGAGGGCTGACTATGTCAGATGCACATAGTACACTCCCTATACATGGTTAAGCACAGGTAGTGTCATGTTTGGCATCCGTTTTACTGTATGTGTGAGTCAGAGAGAGGTGTCATTCCCTGGGTTCCTACCATGTCAGTGTATGTGCTATGCATTGCCTCTATGCCAAGGCTTGGGCATACTGGGCACACCTCCTTCTGCCTACAGGGGCAGGCTCAGATTGTTCCTCCTCTGAGTCACTTTGTGCCTGTACTGGCCTTGGCAATGGTGGGGGGCTATGTGGCCCTGCCCTGTGCTGTTCCTGCTGCAGCTGCTTCTGCAGGATCATATTGTGTAGCATGGCATATACAATGACAATTTGGGTACATGTAGCTGGTGAGTACTGCAAGGCTCAACTGGATATGTCCAGGCACTGGAACCATGATTTGAGCATCCCAACACATACTGTATTATGATTCTGGTCTGTGCGTGTGCCTCATTATGGAGTTCTTGTTCAGGTGTGTGTGCATTTCTGATGGGTGTCATTAGCCACGGCTCGAGTGCTTAACCAGCGTCCCCCACTAAGTGGCCATATGGGATGTCTCCATTGGCAAATCTCTGGTACAGCTACATCATATGCCAGATGCAGGAGTCGTGATAGCTTCCAGGGCTGCCAGCACACATATTCATTATAATGTGTTGGGCATCGCACATGACCTGACAGTTGATGGAGGGGAAGCCTTTGCGGTTTATGTAGACTCTACTCTGCTCACTGGCTGGTGCTTTGATGTGTATGTGCATGCAGTCTATAGCTGCCACTACCTCAGGGTATTCTGCTATTTGGTGGAAGAGATGCATATTGCTGGTCAATGCCTCATGGGTGTTGAGGAAATATATGTGTTCACCGGCATGTGCTGACATGGCATCCAGGAACTGGGGGAGTACCGTGGATGCTGATGCCTGTGAGATCCCCATGATATCCCCAGTTGGCCTTTGGAAGGTACCTGTGGCTAGTATTCTTAAGCCTACACATACCTTGGTATCCACTGGGATGCGTTCCCCTGTGTTGATTCTGTGTGTGAGTCGTGGTCGGCACAGCTCAACAATTTGCTGTAGGAGGTCCCTGTCCACCCTGTAGCACTCCACTATCTCCAACTCTTATAGCCCTGGTAGGTTACCCTGGGTCTGTACACTCTTCTCCTTCTCCTCACTGTGGGTTGGTCATCAGCATTGTCATCCTCAGCCTCTTCCACGTGTTGATTTTTGAGAGCAAAAGTAGCCCCTATCATTTTCTTGCTTTTGTTTGTTAAAATTTCCCCATTTGTGTGCACCGGTGGTGTAGAGTTTGGGAAAAAACAGAGGGAAAGGTGTTTGCATAGTTTATGGTAGTGTGATGGGCTGGGCTGGGCTGCTTCCTGTGTAATTGGCTGATTCTGATACATTTCACTTGCCAGTTATGCTAGTTCTCCTTGATTACCTTCCTACTGCTGTTTTCCCTTCCCGTTGCCTTCCTGTTTAAGCCCCAAGGCGCTCCGTGCAAACCAAGTGCTCAGATGTGAATGGAGCTGCTATTTCCTGGTTTAATTTTTTTGTTTTGTTTAAAACCCAGTGCGTGGCACGCACACCCGTTTAGGCAATGTAAATACTGCTAGGCAGTTTCAGACACACACCCTTCCTTAGCTCTGCTAAGCTAAGGGCAAACCCGAGCCACAGAGCTGCAATAAGCTTACAGTATGCCTGACACAGCCCTCTATGATGTCAGCTACCTCTTAGGCTTGCACCATGGTTTTCCTGCACCTACACGGTTTGGTGCTGGCTAGCAATGAGGAGAAATCTGTGATTCAGTATCATTCCACTCATTGCATAGATCTGACTGCTAATGCCTAGTTATAAGTCACACTGAGCCTTCCCCCTTAGCAACCAATATTCAGTGGCCTTGTTGTCTTCTGCCTGCCATTGACTATAATGGCAAAATTGTGATTTTGCCTAAAAAGCTTTTTTCTAGGTTTTATTTTACTTTTCGGGCCGATCCCCTTTGCGTACCTCTACCTGACGGCTGAAATTGGCCAAAAAAAAATAAAAGTTATTTTTTTATTTTGCAACTATTTTCCATACCAATGGCCATATATTTGGCCATTGACAGCATGCCTTCCACGTTATATATACCCTTTATTTGGAGCTGTCATGGCTCCATTTTGTAGTTTGTAGAAATGTACTCAGTTACTAGCCGAATACATTTCTGCAGGTTACACTAATCCTGCACGGATGATTGCCTGCTTCCTGAATCACTAATTTGCTTCATTTGCATGGTTTTCACCTGCAAATAGGGTAATTAGCATACAGGAGCTGTGTCCATGCAGGAATAGTGCAGGATCGCTCGTGCACGTCCCTGGAGCTTGTTCCTGGAACACTTGGTGGCCATATTGCCTCCAGTAGCTCTTGCACGATTCTTGCATGCCGTACAGAGCTTGCTGAATCCCAGGGAATGTCTTTGTATAAAGGCGCCGTTGTGTCCTTCCACTTTTTCTCTGGTATCCTGGGGCTTTCCTGATGTACTGTGCATGCATATGGGACTTGTGTTCCCATGCTTATGCAGTATATCAGTGCTATGCAAACTAAACAAAGGAGAAAGGAAGATCCCTGTTGCTTTTTTTTTAATTAAGGAAAAAGAAACCAGGAGACTTAATGTTCAGGACAGAGAAAATAAAAGGGTAATCAGGTACATTTCTTTAGTATTGCATAATATACCTGATTATCTTTTTATTTTTCTCTATGCCATCTCCCTTGTTCGATTGAGGTCTTCAGTTTTGTTAAATTTATTTAAAAAAAAAAAACAGAAAGAAAATTAATATTTTTATAGGATATACTTATATATGCGACCAGACCTATTTCCATTGGTATATTCCCAGATTTACAAATGGCGCGCTGGTTGGGCTGAACAATCATCCTGTTACTTTTTGAATATCAATGGCCAGTAATTGTATAATATTCATCAAAGTATGGATGCATTCCAAATCTTTACCTAAAGCGTTTGCTACAGACATGTTGCTCTAAGGAAAAGACAGGTAAAGTTGTGTATCACCTGCATAGCAGTGACACTGCAAACATCTCTTATGAACAAAAGATGATTGACTTTAATAAATGGCTTAGTTTTTGGTGTCATTCTAAGAGGGTGCAATATTTGTCAGCATGGGAGAAGATGGTCAACAGATCACGCTGTTTTACCAGGGATGGTCAGCACCTCTCCCCTCTAGGCTTTAAATATTAGCTAAAAAAATATCTTCCCTCATAGTGCCTGTTTTAGACAATGCCAGACTGAAAGTAATTCCAGCATAACAAATAAAAAACAAGAAAATCTAAAGGTTTTACTGCTCAATGCTAGGAGTCTAAACACAAAACTCCACTCCCTAGAAGCTCTCTTTACCCTATAGAATAATAATGTCTGTGCAGTCACTGAGAGATGGTTTAAAGCCATGGAGAGCACAGCAACAGTGCAAGGTTATAATTCCTTCCACACATTTAGGCCGGCTACTTCACAGGCTGGGACTAAAGGTGGAGGTATCTCTATTTACATCAAAAATAAATATACTTCAAGGCTGGTCAAACAGGACAATGCACTTGAGCTGCTCCATGTTCAGATCACCATAGGTAAAATCCACTACCACTTCCTTGTTGTATGTCCCCCTCTATGACCTAGGAAACCCATACCATCTATTTAAACTTATTCGAAAGACTAACCATCCAACCCAATACCATATTCATAGGTGACTATAATTACCCCACTATTAACTGAGAATCCTATACAACATCAAACATTCATGCACAGAGATTCCTGGATTTTGTAAACACAAACTACCTGGACCAGATAGTCAATACACAACCAGGGGTGCAACCATACTGGATCTGGTCCTCATTAATATGGGAGACTGCTGCACATCCCCTACTGCAATGCCTTCCCTGTTAAGGTCAGACCACAAAATGGTCTCCTTTAAAGTAAAAATAAAACCTGCACCCCATTTAAACCTGGATTATTCAGGAACTATTCTAAGGCTAACCTCTTGCTATTAAGTGAGAACTTGGCAAAATTTCAAGCCCCCATAAACCCAGAGAACACTTTTGCCCATGCAGAATTGTTCACAGAAACCCTGTACGAGCATGTTAATAGCTGCATAGAGGTAGCTGTACCCACCAAAAACTGTACAGAACTAACTCAAAAAACAAGCCACCCTGTAGAATCACAAAATCAATCATCTCTATAACAGGAGGAAGAAAATCATGGCAAAAATTAGGAGGTACAGCACCCAGCAGGATAAAAGCACTCTCATCAAACTAAACAAACAACTCAAAGGACAAATAAAGTCTACCAAAGCCAAATTTGTGGTACGTTTGGCCTCCCAGGCCAAGGACAACCACAAAGCATTCTTTAGATATGTCCGCAACCTCAAAGGCAATACACAATTGCGTGCAAAGCTCATTGTAAATGGAGTCATCTATACTGAGCCAGAAGATATAGTAAACCTCCTAGCTGATAACTTTAGCTCCAACTTTACTCCTCACTACCCCTTTTCTTCCCTCTGGAAATATCATCAAATATAACACCCCCTACTATCACTAGAGAACAGGTCCTTAATACTTTCTCTAAGACCAAGAACACTGTATCCATGGGCCCAGACAATATCACAGGATGCCTTCTAAATAGCATGAAACATGACCTATCAGGGCCTCTGGAATTACTATTTAACTCTAGCCTCCAAACAGGCTTCGTTTGTCTCATAAATAGAGAAAGGCAACAGTCATCTCTCTGCACAAAGGTGGGCCATCTACAGACCCTGGAAACTACAGACCGATAAGTTTCACTAGTCTTATATGTAAAGCCATGGAAAGAATTATCATGGAGATCAATAGAGATATAGTAAGCCTCCAGACACTGGACCCAACCCAGTTTGGATTCGTCAAGGGCAGATCATGCCTACTCAACCTGATGGACTTCTTTGAGAAGGTCACCAAAGCAATTGTTGAGGGAAAAATTGTTCACACTGCCTACTTTGACCTGGCCAATGCGTTTGACACAATACCCCACTTGGGCATTGTTGACAAACTCAAGAGGTTAGGTACAAACCCATATATCACCCATTGGACAGCCAACTGGCTCACAGACAGGACCCAGGAAGTTAGAACTGAGGTGTCCACCTATACAAAAAGGCCAGTCACAAGTGGAGTCCCTCATCGATCATTTCTTGACCACTCCTTTTTGGCATTTACTTCTCAGAAGTCAAGGCCAATGTCAATAATCCCTGGTTGACTAAATTTGCAGATGACTTCAAATTAGAGCTGTCATTGAATCTCACATTGACACAAATGTTCTCCAGGAAAGGCTGACACAGACAAACAACTGGTGTCAGAGCCATGGACATTAGTATCTTTTGGGAAGTCATCCATCCCTGGTAACTATCATATTGACAATACACTCTATAGAGTTGACCCAGTAGTCAGGGACTTAAGGACACACATAGATAGTAATCTCGCCTTTGATCATGTGTCTAGCTTTGTGAGGAAATCATTCTATGTTGTGCAACTTATAAACAAAGGTAGGGCATCTAGGTCCAAGGAAGTTATTGTTCCACTGTATTCAGCATTCATCAGACCTATCATTGAGTACAATGCCCCCTTTGGTATGTACCTAACCAGGCATATCCAACAGTTGGAACATCCACAGAGATTCCTCACTAAAAGAATACAGAGCATAAGTAGTATGTCCTATGCAATCAGCCTCAAGGCCCTATCCCTGTAATTCTGTCTCTTAAAGGCTTTTGAGGGGAGATCTAAGCCTGGTATACAGGGCATTTTCAAACCCCACCCTGATGGACCTCTTACATATCCACAAAACAAACAGCACTAGAATTACCTGTTCTAAAGACTTAACCCTTGTCCGTGATATAAATAGGACCTGCTGGAGAGATAGGTATGTATCCCAGAGACTTCCCCGTCTATGGAACAGGCTCCCCATCCATGTAAAGCAGAGTTCCTCCCTTACCCAATTCAAGTGCAACTTGGACAACTGGATGGGAAACCGGATATTCATCCCTGGTTTAGCACCTATGTCTGTAATGGACACAGGTAACCTGTAAATGGTTCATATCCCAAACCCGTGCTTAAAATTATCAATAGTAGCAGAACTAGTCAGAGATTTGGGATGCATGGCTATGCTTAAAACGGCTCTTGTAGTGATTAGCCTGGTAAACACCTATGAACCTATGAGTTCATTCAATGGGAACATGTATACAGAAGATGATAGAGGACCCAAAGTCATTTCCTGTGGAACACTAAATAATGACTGCTTGAGAATATTTGTTGAATATGCCAAGAATGGTAGAAGGCAATCCTTTCTAGGACCATATTTGAAGCTCTACAGTTAGCCTGTAAGTGAGATAATTGGATTTTATGGTCTACTGTATCAGATGCTGAGGAGAGAGATCAGTTTCAGGATGGAATGAATGATATCTAGCAATGAGAAGATCATTCATAACTCTAATGACTCTTATCTTGGTACTATTTTGGTGTGAAAGCCTGATCGAAATAGATCATATATTTCATACATCTGTAAAATTCATAGCTATTCAGAGCTAATTACTAGGCTAGCTTTCTTAATAGGCCATTCTAAGACTAGTTAATTTAATTAATCTGCAAGTATTTCAGATCAAACTAGATTGTGCACCTAGTGTACCTGTAAAAATGAATCAAGCTGCAAATATGCTACTTTCTTGATAATATTTCAAATAAGAAAAATGTTAAAAATTATGCAGCAATTATTGAAGGGGGTCACTGAGGCCTCCTTTGAAACACTGGGACAGGCACCAGAATTTAAAGACAATAGGGAAATTTGATAAATCATAGGTCCTAACACATCAAATTAGGCAAAAAAAAACAATCTTGTTGGGTGTGGGTCTAAGCTGCAGGTGGTGGGATGCATTGTTGCAATCACGGACACAAGAGCACATCCCTAGCACCTGAAAGTCTAAGTCCAAGGCAAAATCTCAGTCTGGCCAGTACAGTTTTTTCCCAGAGATTATAATGAAGGATTATACTACTCTTAATGATGCCAGCTTAGGTGCAAAGAATCAATTAGCTAACTGACAAGAATTAAAGTGCAGTTTGTATCAATCCGGGTGTTTCAAACGTGGATATTATTGTATAACTCATCTGTTGCCTTGAGCATCACCTGCAACTTGCTGCTCTACCTATAACATATTGAAAAGAAATGAAAGCTCCGTCTTTGAACTCAGTCAGTTGCAATGGGGGAGTAAGAACAAACTTCTAACATGTCCTCAATTCTGCCAACAATAGGGTGCTGTATCACAGACAGTCTTTGAGACTGGTGCCAAAAGATTTGAACTAAAGGTTATATCTAGCCAGTTCTCTATGATACATCATCTCAGTCTTTGGGTGCTGTATGACAAGGGGCACTAATGCCACAAGACATGGACTAACATTTTCATCTAGCTAGCTGTCTGTGATTAAATACTGGACCAGCATCATGTAAAAGGCCAAAATAATACATGACTTATTGTGGGCAGACCTGGAATTACACTAAAAGACTGTACAAGAGCCATTGTAGGTGGCCAAGACCCAGGAACACTGATGTTTCTTCCCAGGGTGACATCTGGTCATTGAAATAACCTCGAACTTCTGATGACTAAAGAACCCCATTCTGAAATGCCTTCAAGACCCACACTCTTCAGTGTCTAGTGCATATCAGGTATTTTCTTCAAGTTCAGAAAGTATAAGAAGAAAGTCTTTGATGGCAAAGAGGGCTCAGTGAAAAAAGGAAACTACAGCTGTATGACATAATATTACAAGACAGTTGCCAATTCCCGAAAGAATCAAAACAAATCACCATCTGACTAAAGTGAGAATTGCAAAAATGCAACAGCAGTATAAATTTCAGTAAAGATATGTGTATTATCTTCTTAGGATAAACCTGAACTTTTGAAGTAATAGCTCTACAGAATTTGGTCTGTCTAACAGCACTACAGTATTACCTAGGAAAAAAAATGAACTATATGCGTATCTTCACGCATAATCAAAGATGTCTTCATTTAAGAGGTCTGTTACTAACCCAGAATAATGATGCACCACTAACAGCACAGAAAAGGGACAGTGCACACCAAGCACTGACACAAAATCTCGTCAGAAACACTGTTCCTGAACTTCACATCTATCCTGCTCAGGAACTTATTCTAATCACTTAGCATTCTGATTCTACTAAATTACCTGAATCAGATATATTTTATTTATTTATTTATGCTTTTCTTTACACGGAAAGTCCAAATAGAGACAGGTCCCATTTTCAATGGAGGCCTGGAGAAAATTGCTCCATTATGCATGTTTGTGTAAACATCAGAAGTTAAAAGTATATGTGTATGTAAAAATAGTAAGTACATTGGCAGTAATACGGAGTATATGCATCAGAAGCTTTCTTTAGTGAATCAAGATAGCATTTCATATTCTAAAAAGAAAAATATAGGGACAGGAAGTAATCTGAGAAGATTATGAAGTTCAAAGTATTATAAACTGAGTATTTTTATCACAAAGGGACAATCAATAAACAGAAGTATTAATGAGGAAAAAATAATAGTGGATGGAAAAAAAAAAGGCATAACAGGTAAAAGACAAGGAATTCTGTGAAGTACAGACATAGGCAAGAATGTGGACTTTGTGCAAGAGAATGGGGTATGAGACTATATCTAAAGCTTTGGATAGGTTAAGAAAGAGGGTCATTACTATGCTTTCTTAAATCTTTTTTGTGTTAACTGTGTTAGTGAAGCTGAGGAGGGCAGTAAAGGTACTATGGAGATGAAGAGAGGAGAGTGGTTTGTGTGACATAATTCAGGAATTGAATCTGGATGCATTTTTCAAGGATTTTGGATAGGAGACGCTATCTTAAGATATTCACCTGTTTGGTCGTCTGGAGCTAGGGAAGTGGACTTCAGTTTAAGTAGAAGGTTTTTAGGGTAGTGGTGGGGGTAGGCTGAAAAGAGAAGTTACATGGAGGGATGGTAGTTTGAGCTGATGTCTGAATATTATTTTGGGGGGAGTTTTGGAGTAAGGATGAAACTGACTCAATAAAATGGTTATTGAGGCATCAGCAATGTTGGAAAAGTTGTGTGGTAAGGCTAGGATTAAGCAGCTGATTATAGAAGACCAGAACGTTTTGGGGATTCTTGTAGTTTTGGTTTTGCAAGTCTGTACAGTATGTTATTTTTCTTTTCTTTTCTTTTTTTTTCCTAGTTTAATTTGATATTTGATTTATTTCCTAAGTTGATTGAATTTTTGAAGGTTTGATTGTGTTTTGTTGCAGAGCCATGTTTTCCAGGCTTTGTCTCTGGGAGTCTCATGAGGTGTTTTGTATTTTGACCCAACCAGGGTCAGGGTTGGCTCTGACAAGACTTTTTCTAAGAGCATCAAATTAATTTAAGGTGTTCAGAAATGCAGTATTACACAAAACCATTGCATTATCTAAAGGTAAGTATTTTAGGTTGTTTCAGTTACAAAGTTTTAGATAGGTGATTAAGGAGTTAAAGTGGGAGAGGCTACACACTATGCTAAAATGGTGTTGCTTTTGGATGTTAGTTTGATTTTTATGATATAGATAGGTGGATGACGGTTTATAGCTACAGTTGAACAGTTAGAAGAAAATGAGATCCAGTCAATACTGAAATCACTCAAAAATAATTTTTTCTTGGCAGATATTGGATGAGACCCATCAGAAAGAATTGTCTGTGGCATGGCAATTATTACAAGGTAGAATATAAATTCCTATGTCTAACAGTGATATGTGTTGCCTAAATCTGAGAGTAAATATAAAGATTTCAGCCTTAACAAATTGTAGAAGGTTTAGAGGTGAATGTGTTGGCTCTAAAGTATTTTGTATGGTATTGCATCTCTGTCAGCTCTTTTATATTGTCTGTCAAACCTGACTATATTGAAGTTAGGAGACAGAATTTCCTTATCTTTAGTTTTTATTTCAGGCAGGTTTTGGTTAGCACTACTATATTTAGTGAGTGCAAGATAAGCCAAACATGGACTTGTGGTAGTCTGTTACAGACACATCTAATGTTACATTGTACAATGCTACATATAGGGAAGAGCAGCACCTGGTTTGGTGTTTAGGAGAGGCAGGGTAAGTATAGGGGATATAGTTGGATCTTTGAGGAGATGTGGCACAAGTGTTAGGACAGATATCATGCCTGAGGTTTAGGTTTAGGGAAGTGTGTTTGAAATGCATAACCATTTAACTTCATATCTTTTAAATTTTATCTTGTGGATTATAGGGTTTTGATAGTGTATGTTTTGGGTGAGAAAATCTATAGTGTTGGGAAATAATATGGCGGATGTTATTGTCAGTGAGTTATGATTTGAGTTTGCTAGAAGAAATTAGGTAGTACATCTATGGTGGTTCCAGTGATGTTTATTTATTTAATTGACATGTGTTAACTGGGTTAGTCCAACTGTTCAGTGGAGACTCGAGGACAGAAGCTCCATGGTAATTACATACATAAATTGACAGTGAGATAGAAACACATAATCTGAGTAATACATAGTAGTTATAGTGAATGAAGAAACAGGAAAAAATAAATAAAACAAGCACAATTTAGTATAAATAATACACAATAAATGGAATGAATATATGGACTGAATATTATCTGATTTATCTACATGTCTGACTATAACTTCATCTAGTGATACTGTCTGCTAGGTGTCAAGGTATTGAAGGACAATTAAGGTACCAAAAAGACATTCTATCTTTCCAGTATTATTACCAAGGACTGATCTCTACAATTTCTGTTTATATATTAGAATCTCCCATTACATGTTGTACCGGTTGGATCCCTAGAGTAGAATACCACCTTTCAATATGTGTATATATTTGTGTGAGCATGTGTGTGTGTGTGTGTGTGTGTGTGTGTATATATATATATATATATATATATATATATATATATATACACACACACACACACACACACACACACACACACATAATATATATGTGTGTGTGTGTGTGTGTGTGTGTGTGTGTGTGTGTGTGTGTGTGTATGTAGAAAGGGTTTCCTTTGTTGACAGACTTTTAACTGTTATTATTATTATAATATATTATCAAGGTTGTAGCTGCTGGCAATTTTATCTTTTCTTTCCCATCTGCACTAGCACAATTTGTAATGTTAGTGTATATAGTAGGGTTAGTGTTTATAAGTTGGAGGGGGGTGAGAGGCAAAGCCATCCATGCTAGGATGTTTGAGATGAAGCCCCCCCCACATAAAAGTATAATTGTATATCATTATATATGTTACTATGTAGAGAAATAGTCTTGATAGCATTAACATTTGGTTAATTGTAATTGGATACAGTAAGCTCATGTGCTTCGGGGCTTTTCTAGAACACTCCACCACACCACCTGCTTGAGGAGGCTATACTGATGTTCTAGGCTATTTAATTTATAAGAGCTGACAAAGTTCTTTAATTATTTACAATGTATAAACTGAATTTGGTAAGTGACCTAGTCTGCTGACCCTTTTCAGTCATGACCCAAGTACATATCAAAGACACTTGCATATGAGATAGCATTACAGTAGAAAACATTAAAAAAATATAAAGTTAGCAATGTTGCTAACAATAGTCAACACATTATGTATACAAATATTTACAATGAGACAACTGTAGCTTCAGAAAATTGCATCAGCCCAAATCCCTAAAGTGGTTGCATTTATCTTCCCTGAATACACAATCAGCTAGTGTGATTTTGAAGGTTTGCAATGTATGATTATTTTTAACGTAATTAGGAAGGTTGCTTCAGATTGTTGGGGCTAATCTGCAGAAGGCTGTCTCAGCTATGACATTTTTAAATTTGTGTCTTAATTAAAATGTGTGTATTTTTTGGCTGCTTCATAGCGAGTAATTTCTTGAATTGTGGTGGGTAGTTACCAGAATTAAGAATTTTGAAAATTAGAATAATGTAAAGAAAAGTTTCTTTGTTAGAAACAGATAGCCATCTTATTTGCTTTAATAGGTGGCAGTGATGTTTATTGCTGTCTGCTAAGGGAGCACTGTAAAGTAATGGGACATGTTCGACAATAGCCAATCATGGAAAAGGGAATAGCAGATCAGACTTTCACTAACAATGCCTTAATTAGGTTAAAATTTTGTAGGTTATGTTTTCTGTATGTTGGGAGAAGTTTAAGGCATCATCTTGTAATAGGCCAAAATACGTTTGCTGGGAGACATTGGGAATGTTATTAGCACTTTTGTTTATGAGCAGAAGAGGAGGGCAGGTGGCTATTCTTAACCTTAAATCTGAAATAAGCACTTCATATAACCTTCATAACCCTAAATATGAAATAGGCTCCCTGGTCTGTTAGCATTTCCTTGGGGATTTCTAAGAATTAACTATCTTGTAATAGTTTTGGTTAAAAATCTATCCAGTGGTCCATCCTCCGGATAATAGATCTTTACAAGAGCAGTTTCCTGACATTTGGGGCAAACAACATCAAATCTTTCAAAGGCTGAAAAACTCCTAGTCCACAAGAATATGTGTAGGACCCATTCTTTAATTTTTCTATCCCATGTGTTGTCCTTACCCTAAACTGTTATATACTGGCTTTAATATAGTGTACATAAAAGCTTGTGACAGTAATAATTGCTTAATTGTGACTTCCATTTTCTTGTCTACCTTATAAATAAGCTTGTGGTCTAATTCAAAATAGACAATAGGCAACACATTGGTTTGGTAGTATAGCAATCCTATTTACTGTATGACTACTGTTTTCAGGCCTCTTTTGAAGTGATATCTTCCCACTGAATTTTCTTTAAACTAATGTGATTAATTGTCACATGTATCAGTCTTGTAGTTTGGCCATTGTCTCTAGACTCAGATTCAGTCATGTGTGAGCCATTTCCTACTAGCATGAGAAGAACAGCATCTGATTTATGGTCTTCCTAACTTCCTTCTAAATTTAACAAAAAAAAGACAGATTTTCCCTGTTATCCTTTCTACTATTTATGGAACCCTGTGACTCTCCATTCAAGAATGCCCACAAATGCAGAAACAAAGGAAAACATATTTCCAGGATGACTTCATATATAAGGCTGGGTGTTACCCCAACTCAGTGTTCCAAGGGGAGTATGAAGCATCAGTTTGGATATTTCTTAATTTTATTCGGTTATTAACATTTGATTACTGGCAAAGTCTGACTGGGTAGGTGTCCATTTTCTGCAGGGCCTCAGAGAGAGAAAATATTACAAAAAACATTTTAAGAACAAATATTTTACTATCTTCAAAAATAATACAAAATATCTGCAGTTTAAATAATTATACCAAATTAGACACAATGTGAAAACATTGGTTTAGAATACATACAACTTATATGATGATGATTGACTATTTAGAGAAAGTTTAGCCAGTTTACAGACAAATTAAGGGTAAGTTAGTGTAATAAAAGCAGGAATTGCAATATGTAGTCAGAGAAATAACATGGTTGTAGCATATTTAGAAAGAGAGTTGGGAAAGGAAATAGATTGAAATAATGAAGTGAAGAAGGGAGAATACAGAAGTGTAAGGAATGGATAGATACTTCTTCATATTTAGGGATATAGTTTATCATGCATTTGAGGAAGAACAAATAAACATTTTGGCTAGGCAGTCTTTCAGAATTGTTTTAAAGTCCTGGGGGGGAGGGAGGGTATTGACCTGATTGATACAGGTGAGGAGTTCCAGGCCTTAGCAACATTGAATGAGCATATAGGATAGTCCTTGCTGTCTCCATGTACACATGCTGTACCTAGTTTTCTCACCAAGTGCATTTTATTTCTTTATTAGTTATCTGCATAATCAAATTGGGCACAAGTGCCACTTTTCAAGAATGATCTAGAATAACTAAGTAAGCAGCTTGCTCAGATTCACACATTTTGTAAGGAAATGGAAGGAATCAAACCCAGCATTACAAAATTAATCTCATTAACAGCCTCTTAGTCTTAGCACTCTAAATTAAATTGTCACAGAATCGTCTTACAGGTACCAGGCATTCTTTTAACAAATAGGATATACTTCCAGAATCAAACTCTGCTTGACTTGTTTCCCATCAGCTCATGTACTTGTAGTCATGGAGCATTAACAGAGGCTGATTCTATGACATCCATAAATAAAGAATGAATTCCCTTAGTAGTACATACTGTCCCTGTCTAAAACATTTAAAACATTTCACTACTCTAGGTTTTTTAGTGGCTTGCCCACTTTGGGGCAGTCTGAGATTGGGTTTTGGCTCTTGCAAAGTGACTGTATCTATTCCTCAACCTTAACATGCAAAATGATTTTGCCAACTCTTCCCTTTTATATTGGTTCCCATTGGTTTAATGGTACCTATTTTTTTGAACAGGCTCTGTGTTTCCATTTGGCTGTCATAGGTTCATACTAGACTGTCGATTGGATAGATCTGGCCTCAAGATACAATTTCATTGGTACTCTCCAGCCAGAAGTAACTACTATCTAATTTCTTTCCCTTTCAATGAGGGTTTGAGAGGCCAGAGCAAGTGGCGAATTTATGGTTATCCATTTATCCATGTTACATCTAAGTCAGGGAGCTAATTTGTTTTACATTTAAGGGATGTCTATTCCATAAAACAGATTCCTTGAACTAGGGTATCTATCTTAGCATCATGTCCTGATTTTCTATATTGGATGTATAGATTCTTGAAATGGGCATTTTAAGATGTTGTTTGTTTTGAAGATGTGGAGGAAATTGCATAGGACTAGATCTTTTGAGGCTTTGCAGGCAAAGTGAAAGCCTTACCTTAACAGTCTATAAGAAGCAGTGAATAGACAATGTGCATTAAAGTGGTCTATCTAGCATATGGAAAACATGCCCTTGATTTTCTTTGCGAGAAAACACTGGTCTTTTGAGCCATTTGTTTAGACGGGTACATATCAAAAGGGGCATTATATTCTGTTATTGGTCTGATAAGGGAGAACTTCCCTTGACTAATAAGAAATACTCATAGAAATCAGTCTGCTTAGATAAAAGTGTTTCTTAACAACAGCAGACACATGCTGGTCAAAAGAGGTGTGGAACCTGAAGTGTTCAGCTCCTTGTTTCCCACCAATTCATATAATACATCTATGTATCTGTACTCTTGTACTATTAACTGAGACTGATTCTATCCCCCTGTGGGAGGGGATCTGCATCAGGGTTCAGTTTCAAGCCCACTGCTGTTCATACTAATGATGGATTACATTAGTAAACAGGTCGGTGGGGAGAGATTAGCAAAGATTCTGTATGCAGATGATGTGGCATTATAGGCAGACTCTAATCAGGAGCTTCAGCAATGATAGGGGCTGGAATGCAAAAGTGAAGTTACATGACATGAAACAAAGTACAGCCAAAGAGATGGGTAAAGTCGAAGGAGGATGAACATTGAGATAGAAGGGACAATAGTGGGATGGGTTAACAATTTTGGTTATCTGGGATGGATGGTTGAGGAAAAAGAACTCTGAGTGAAGAGATCAAAGCTAGAATCGGGTGCGCTACAGTCTCTGCCAGAGAGTGTTGGGGTACGGTGTAACAAAATAATGAAAAAAAAAAAGATGAAAGTAAGGCTTAGAAAACAGAGGTGCAGCCAGTGCTTATGCTTGACTCAAAAACCTGGGAATTGAAGACAGAGCAGTTGAGGAAGTTTGAGGTAATGGAAATAAAGGTCTGAGACTGATGGTAGGATATACACTTTGGGATAGAACAGAAGCCAGAATAGCCTCAGTTACAGAAAAGGTCAAGAATGCGGGATTACAGTGGTTTGGTCATATGTACAGGAAAGAAGATGATTTTGCGAAGAAGATTTGGAAGAGATAGGAATAAGGCAAGAAGAAACAAGGATGTCCAGCCAAGAGGTGGATGGATTGTGCGTAAGAGAAGACCTCCAACAGTCAGGCATGACTGCCAAAGAAGGTAAGAGAGTAGGATTGACTTGAGAAAGGTGGCAACAGTTGAAAAGACACCTGAGCAATACAGAAAAAATGAGAAAAAGCAGGTCATTTATATGATAGATGCACAAGGTGCACATATTTTCCAAAGGACATTATAATGCAGTTCTGGAAATTTGTATACATTATACCATCCTGAAAAATCTGACAGTCAGATGTAAATTTATGATAGCACAGAGCCTGCAGTCATTTGCAAACTTGGTCATTGACAGGTCCTTAACTTCAGCCTTGGCATCAGAGAAGTAAATACCAAAGTGAAGTGGAGTGTCCTTAGACCAATCCCAGGGGAACAATGCTAGTAATAGCCTTTTTGATGATAGTGTGCCCCTGCTCTAATGGACTAGGTTCTGTCAGTGAGCCAGTTTGCTATTCAGCATGTTAGCTTGTAGCTCACATTTAGTTTGATTAGCTTGCCTGTAATGTCAGAATGCTGTGAAAGGCCTTTGCCAGGTCAAGGTAAGTGGCATGCATCGATTTTCATGCATAAAATGCATGTTCAAAGAAGTCCAGTAAGTTTACAAGGCAGGATCTACCTCTAACAAACCCAAAGTGGTTTAGGTCAAGGGATTGTAGACTGCTGGTGTTCTCGTTAATAAGTTCTACAAAGGTGCACTCTATTGACTATATTACCATCAGGGTCAATGGTGGATCCTTCTTTATGGAGTGGGACAACTACAGTAGTTCTCCACACCTTAAGCATGAATCCAGTATAGAAGCTGACACTGAATATGTTTAGTGAGTTTATAAGTCCGTGTTTCATACTGACAAGAAGATAACCTGGCACATTGTCTGAACCCATGGAGCTAATGTTCTTAGTCTTGGTGAGTGTTTTCAAGACTTGCTCAGAGATGATATGAGGGTGTGTTGGTATATTAATATACAAGAGAAAATTAGGGAGAAATAAGGGTGTCAAGTAGAACTAAACATATTATCTAATATGTTGTCTATGCCCTCTGGAAATGAGTATTTGCTGTTGTTATGCATTAGCTCAATGCAGTGCCAGGTATTTCTTCGAAGATTTCTGACATAGTAAAAAAAAATGTGTTTGTTCTTTATATAGGTAGCAATTTTCAGTATATTCATATCCTTAGAACATTTGATGTTTTTGCTTCCGAGTTATTTGCTTATCATTACAGTTAATTTTTAGATGTTGTGTATTTAGTTTATTCTTATGGACTATGAGTTTTCTTTCTTTCACTGCAGAGTTTGTTTATACTATGATTCCAACATAGGGGTTTATTTCTAAACTTAGCATTGAATTTGTGTCTGATCGGAACCAATACCTTAATGCAAGCATTTAGGTGATCATAGAAACTATCTGTGATTGTAGTGGTGTGAGACAGAGTCATCAAGAACTGGGCACAGTGCTTACATTTCAGCAGGCCATCAGTTAGCTGTAATATACTTGATCTTAAATATTGTTTAAAGACAGAACATAGCATTACTGAGCGTTGGTCAGATTTGACCAGTGATAGGACAATTAGTAGTGTAGAGCATTGTAAGGTTACACCAATGAAAACTAGATCCAATATTTTTTAGCCTCCATTTGGAACATGAACTACTTGATCTAAGGAGTTATGAATCCTTGGAAGCATTGCAAATACTTAATTGTGATAGTATATGCTGGCAAGTTAAAGGAAGGATGATTTAAGTCTCCCTGGAGAATAGTGCTTGGTTAAATGGGAAAGGACTCCAGTTTGCTTTTTCATATGTCTCATGGACTGCAGCTGACATGGAAGGTGTTGGCTATGATATGGTATGGATTTTTATTGATGATAGGGAGAGTATGGATGAACTCAGAATCATTGTTTTGCCTTACGAGTCTTGATGTGATTTCAGTTCTCATAAATATAGACAGAACACCACCACTACCAACAACATACTCATTTTGCTTATTTTAGTTGTCTCAACTACCATGGGAATGTAAGGTTAGACTTCTTAAGATCCCCACATATCAATAGCCTAGTAAGTAAGTACCTAGGAACCTGCTTTCAGATGTAGGTCTGAACAAGTGTTAGGCATTGAAACCCAGTAATGAGGAGGTGTTGTAACTAAATGAAACCCTGTTTCAGTAACAATTCCTATAATTATATATTTTTGAAAGTCAAGGTCTGTAAGGAGTGCAAATTCTCTTTCAGGTTTCAAGCATTCATCTGTGATACTTTTGTACAGTGTTGGTTTTCTTGGCTATGTTGGCAGTTTGAAAACACCAACATGCACTATAGTGTGGAAATTATTGGCCAGTATAAGAAATCCATGAGGAAAGAAGTGCAGGCCATACCTAGCAAAGAAGGTATGGATTGCAAATATTTTATCCTGAATATATACTAGACTCCAATGACTACACGTAGGTCTTCATTTGACAGCTCCTAATCCATCAACGTATGGGTGAGGGTAGACTGCTTAAGAATTGTTCCAGTACCAACATCTGTACATTTTGAGCTGCTCAATTTTCCTTGCCAGGTGGTTTATTTAGAATGCTCCACTGGGTGACTCTGTGTGGGTAAGTATTTATTTTTTTCTTTTTTTTTTTTTATCATTAGCTGGTGCATGTTCCAAGCTGAAGAATATTTTTTGAGAGTCTTCACTCAAAAATAGTAGTCAGTCTTCCTTCAATTTTAACTTTTATCTCAAAGGCTAACAGGTAAGTTTCAAGATCATTAGAGATGCTCATTTTCTACAGAAAATGGCTTTTTCTAATCACCAGCATTTGGTGTCTGCCAGGCTGCAGACTTCCTTTTGCAGGATCTCAATGCTCTTTTGCTACATCTCCGTGTTCTTTATTAAAACACTGACTTCTCTGTTGGACCTCTGCAAGGGTAGTGTGGCACTCTTCCTATCCCTTAGAAGGGTTGAGTGTTTCCATTGTTTCCCTTTGGAGAAACAATAGCCTGCTGCATGCTTCATTACACTGCAGCATCACTTTTTTATAAAGCCTGATTACTTTGAAACACTGCCTTGTAAATTCCTTCACTTGCTATGTATAATTTATTTCACAGTTCATTCTGACAGAAAGTAACTTCAGTAGCAGTTTTTTACAGGTCAGTAGGCCAAGGAGTTCTCTGAACAACTCTCTAACATCTGTATAGCAGTTCACTCCTGTAAATTAAATGAAAAGTTTAAAATCTACAAGTTTTTGTTTTGACAAGGCTGTTCAGTTTTTTCTAATAAAAAACAAAACTGAGGGTGCTTTACTTTAGTAATTAGAGTTCTGACAAACAGTAAGACAAAAATACTTTACTTCAGCAATAAAAGTCTTGACAAACAGTAATATAAAAAAAGGTTCCCCTTTAGCAATGAGAGTCTTGACAAGCAGTGACAGAAAATGCTTCACATCAGCAATTACCTTAAAAGAACCCAGTCCTTAAAAAGAAAGAGTCAGGAAAATGTCCCTTGAAGTGATTTTTAGTCCATTAAGCAACTGTCCACAGGCTTCTTGAGGCCTTACAACCTTTTCCAATTGAAAACCAGTTTTCGTTTTGAAAACAGCAACAGTACTTAGATAAAAAGTACTTTTTCCCCATTTTCACAGAATTCAAAACAAATTTTACCACCACCAAGTTCTTGCATGCAACTTTAAAGTAGACATGCTTTTTCCAATTCAAACTATACATTCACTTTTTTCTACTTTAGTTTTTAAAAGAGTTTTTATACATTATCTGGGTTCTAGAACGAGACCCTCCCTGCTACTCTCACACACACACACACACACACACACACACACACACACACACACACACATGCACTTTTACATGCACTCAGGAAAATACGTTCCCCTTGTAATCAGAGATCATACTTATGTATTTTTATTTTGCTTTGGATAAATATGTTGTCCACTGGGCAATATCCAATTTCAGCTGAGGCCTGAATAGAAAAGCTCAAAATAAAACAAAGTAGTTCAAAATATCAGACAAGCACAGGCAAAGAGTGAGGTTACACGCTATTTGCCGAAGTAATGTGACATTTTCTCTAATATTACCTCCTTCTGTGGCCTTAAGGACAATGCTGATTTGAACTTATGCAGACATATAAATTTATACAGAATCTGAGTATGTTGTTGAATAAAGTGGTATTCATGGCACAACATTTTAATGAAAAATGTGCTCAAACTAGACAAATTCAAGCACATTTTGAGAAATGTGGTTTTCCTCTTCTGATGCCATTAAAGAAAGGTGAAAGGAAATAGATTGTCTTTGTAAAGAAAGGTGAAAGGAAATAGATTGTCTTTGTAAAGAAAAAAATTGCCTCAGAGGTGATTACAATAAACACTAGGATATGTATGTTGGGGTGCAATCACCCATATTATGTTTATGAGAAGATTGCTACATATAAAACAGTTGTTTATGACAAATGTCTATTCATAGTCTTCTGTTTTTAGGTTTGTGCATTTGCTGATAAATATTGGCAGTTTTTTTAATTAGAACCATGGTACTTTACAGAATAAGACTGGATTATTTTGTCAGATAGTCTCATTGAGTATTACAAGTTTACAACCTATTTTAATTTCTTTGATGAAAAGAACTATGCATTTTGACGTGTACTTTGAATGTGCTACATTTAGCAGTAGATAGATACTTTGATGTTCATAAGTTCATAGGTTCGTAGGTGTATATCAGGCTAAAGACCACTACAGCCTTTATAAGTCTTGCTGTGTAACCAAACTATGACCCATAAGAGTTATATTTTAGACATTTATATACAGGGTAATTTTTGGTTAAGGCATGATTTACTGGCTGCCTCTGTCCATTAGAGATATAGGACCAGACTAGGGGTGAACTTCCAATTTCCTATCCAGTGTTCCAAGTCAAACTTAAATAGGGTTAAGGAGGGGTATTCTTTCACATGGACATGGGTCTATTCCAGATAATGAGAATTATCCAAGACACACATTGGTCTCTCCAACATGTCTTACTTATGTTGCAAGCAAAATGTAGGTCTCTGGGTCTAGTACATATAATCTGTTTGTTTTGCAGATGTGCAAAATGTTCATCAGAGTAGGTTCCAATGATACCTTGCATGTCAGACATAGATTGCCTCTCAGTAGTACTAGTCTGTAGGAGACAGTGTATAGAGGCATGGCTTTGAGGCAATCTGCATAGGACATATCATTGATGCCCCATATTCTTTTTGTAAAGCACCTTTTGTAAGGAACATTGAAAATCTTTTCAAGGAAACCAATACAGTTATAAGCAACACATTGCACTGTTGCGTTGTGTGACTTTGCCCTTGTTTGAACAGATACATATGGAGAAAGTTGCCCACCACAATTCCCCAACATCAGAGAAGTGGCTTATGTATAGCTAATTCTAAAACTTATTTTCCCTGAATGTATTTGTACAAAAATGCTTCTGTTGTGACAGAAGGGGACTTTGCAGTGTTCTGAACCATATATACTGATAGTTTTTATCAGGTGTCAGTTGCATTTGCCTTGTTATAAGTTCTGCTGTATTGAGCAACTTTGCCAATCCATGAGTGGAGTTGTACACTGTGTAGCACTTGCAAACCTCTCAACTATCAGCATTTTCACAGGACGTCCAGATTTTTGTCTTCTGTTTTTGGTCTGTCCCTCAAAAAATTGTTTTCCTGGCAAATTATTGAGGATTGAAGTCACTAAATAATTACAGACATTTGAGTTTCAGACTTCATATCCTTCAGAAAAATGCATGCTGACATAAAGCATGTTATTCTAGCAATTTTTGAAGTTTATAAGACCAATATTTCAGCTCTGTCCCTTGTTTTGGACCTTTGTCCCTCCATTATTTTTGGTGTTGTCTAGATTTTTTATGCTGAGATTGAGAGGTTTTAGTACTCATGTAGTGCATTTTGTTTAGCAGACGGTGGGTACCTTTCTGAAATTACCTTCCAATGGGCCTAAAGATTTTTTTTTGTGCTGCATTGCATTTTCACTCCTTACAGCTCTGTTAAACATTTCTGTCAATTACAACATTGTCAAATATTATACCATGATCCCCTGATTGGCCAGCGTGCTCGAGTTATACTAATGGAAAAAGGTCCGGTCCCCGGACTTTTCCATTAGTAGTTAAATGGGTTTAACATGGCGAGACGGAGATCTCCGTTGCTTATTTTATGTTAAACCCATTGCGGAGAAAGCAAGATCTCCATGTTAAATGAGTTTAACATGGCGAGACAGTTAAAATAAGCACGGAGATGTCCGTTGCTTATTTTAAACTGTCTCGTATGTTAAACTCATGGAGATCTTGCTTTCTCTGATGTACTGCGAGCGCAGTACATCAGAACTGCGCTGATGCCAGGCATCTGCGGAAGGGCAGTAAACAGGCATTATACTATGCCATTATTTAAGAAAAGGAATAGTTTCTTTTCTTAAATAATGTCATAATAGCAATAACACTTCTGGGTGTGGGTAATGCTAAATCCACGGTTGGCTTTGTTTGGTCCCTCGGGACCAAACCGTTATTGCTATAATATTTCCCTCCTTACAGTTCTGATCAGATGACTGTGTTATCACTCTCCCATCACTGCTTGCTCCATTGTATTTTTCTTCTGTTTACATCACTGTTAGAATAACTGTGTTTCTTCTACAACTTTGCTGGTCAAGAAATTGTTGTACACAAACCTTCATTGCTTTAATATCTGCAATTATAAACTCTATTACACTACTACAGTACTACATTTTTATCTTACTGCACTGAATAAGAAATTGTAGCTCCCATGTCTTCACTGGTGATTTATTTTATTTTTATTTTGACATTTGTTTTCTGGGGAGATCCGACTGGGCAGATGCCTCTTTTCTGTGAATTACCAGGGAGAAAAGCTCCAGAATACAACTAAATAAAGTACACATTATTTACAAAGTACAGTAGTTGGAAATTATTGACACATAATATACATAAAAGTGGTTAAAGATTACATATTGTTAAGCAAACATTTACAGTGGATTATACAAACTTGACAGTTTTGTATGTTTACATGATCTAGGTAGATAGTGGTAGTATATCGGTAAACAAAGAGCTAAATTTGTTGACTATGTATTGCATGGTACAGATGGGAGGAAAATAAGTGGAGGAAGTAGGGAGAAGAGAGGAAGATATATGGTGAGGGTGTGAGGCAGTACTAAGTGAGATGGATTTGCAGTATGCATGATAGAATGAAGTAGGTAGGTATAAGGTAACAGGAAGGTGAGATATGTATAGTGAAGTGGTGTTCAGTGTTTAGGTGAGGTAGAGATGGGAATAAATGGTAAAGGGGGTGGATAGGAATGAACAGGAGATAGGTATGACAGATAATAATAGGACATAGAGAGAAAGTAAAGTATATAAAATTCTATGGAGGAGGAAGCAGAGGTATTGGTGTAAAGGCTATAGTACAGAAAGGATGATAATCAGCCAGGGGAAGAGCATGAGCAAAGCCAGGGGTTGGTTAAGTGTGTCCTAAGAAGTTTTTTTGATGTGTGAGATGTTCACAGCAGTTAGAATGTGTTGTGGGATAGAGTTCCAAGTCCTGGAGATACGGTTGGAGTAGTGAGAGTCCCTAAAACTATTAGATTTTGTAACTTGTAGTAAAACTTTGTCAGAGGTGTAGAACAATGTATGTGTATGTATCTTTAAGAAGCTATCTAAGAGCTTGTACAAGTGTATAAATACTGAGCATGCGTGAGCCTGACTGCCATTTTGTAGTAAGTTGTTGAGATGTAAGCATGTATGTCTGTAAGGTCTGTCTGTTAATCAGTGAGTTTATATTTTATGATATTGCTATCCATCCAGATGTGTTTCTATGTCATAAATCATCTAAACGAACTACTCCGCCTGTTCATTATTTATGTTAGAGAGGGATGAGTGACATGGTGTCAGAAGTGACATGTCTAAACAAACTAAATGAGAAATACAAAGAAATTTTAACTCATAAAGTTAAAATAACTTTAGAGAAATACAAGTTTTTGTCTTATTCAATAAGCCCCAAATACTTACATAGACTTAAAAAGAAAACAAAAAGGTTGAATAAACAAAACCATATCAAAGAAATCTTTTCTCTAAGGAAAAAGAAGAATGTTTCTAGTATACCAGAAATACTAGATGAATTTAGAAATCACTTTCACAAAATTAACCATAATAATATTAACATGGAACCTAAAGATAAAATAAAGGAGTTTATAACCACAAATATGAATAAAAAGCTTAATAAACAACAGATTAAACTATTGGACAAGAGTATTTCATATACAGAAGTTATTACACAAATAAATAAGCTTAAATCAAACAAAGCACCGGGTAATGATGGTATTATACCAGAGATATATAAAATCCTTTCTAAAAATACATATTCATTAATACATAAGGTTTTTATTTTGGCCCAAACTGAGTTAAACCCCCCCCCATCTTGGCAATATACATTTATTTCGCCAATTTTAAAACCTAATAAAGATCCAACTAGATGTTCTTCATATCGCCCATCTCATTACTTAATGTTGATTATAAAATGTTTATGAATATCTTTGCTGATAGATTGAAGACAATCATTCCCGGCATTATAGATATAGATCAGACAGGCTTCATTGTAAATAGAAATACTTTTGATAATATAAGAAGAACTTTAACATTAATAGATTTTGCAAATAGGAAAAAGAAAGATTTAACACTTATTAGTCTTGATATAAGTTCAGCATTTGATTCAGTAAGTTGGGACTATCTGTTTACCTTAATGAAGTGCACAAACTTCTCGGATGCATTTGTAAATCTAATTGAACATTTATACAAAGGAACGTTGGCTTATATTAAGGTAGGAACATATGTTTCACAAAAAATACCCATTCTTAAAGGTACAAAACAAGGATGTCCACTTTCTCCACTATTATTCACTTTAGTAATGGAGTCTTTGGCTAATTTGATCAGAAACAGTACTAACATAGAGGGTTTTGAAATAGATGAAAATACAACATCCAAAATTCAACTTTTTGCAGATGATGTTCTAATTACATCAGCAGGATCTAATTCTTCTATACAGTCTCTATTTGATAACATGATGAATTTTAAAAGTATTTCTGGTTTAATATTCAGTGAAGAAAAAAATAAAATACTACCTATATATACACGAAAAAATATTCTCATTAGTGATTTTACTAAATATGTACCCAATTCAGGTCAGATAACTTATTTAGGTATAATACTATCTAAAGATATTAAATCTATTATATATAATAATTATAATACCTGTTTTCTTAATATACAAAATCTTTTTAATACCTGGAATAATATGTTTTTTACTATGGAGGAGAGACTTACAATTATTAAAATGATAATATTCCCCAAGATTTTATACTTAATACAATCAATAGTACTTCCACCTACAAAAATAATTATCAAGAAACTGAACACACTAATGTTAAATTTCTTATGGGCACCTAATAGACCTAGGATCGCATTAAAGAAACATACTAATAGCTGGTCTCAAGGGGGTATTTCTTTTCCAGACTTTAATTTATATACTATCTCTTCTATTGTAAAAGTTATTACTTTATTAATAGATCAGTCATATGTCACAAAATGGAAAGATTATTGGGAGCTAATTAGTATACACTTCATGAAAATCTCCTTAACACATAAAAATATGATTGTAAATAACTCCATGTTATGGTTACTAAAGGAATTTTGTACTTCACCTATTACACCTAAACATATGGTTTGTTACCCATTAAATATTATTATTAGTTATCGTAACTTTATATTCATGCACCCTAAGTATAGGGAATGGAATTTTATTGTATTTCCTATAATGTATACTCAGGGTATGCTTTTGTCATCTACTTCTGAAGGAACTCATTTAGCTATAGATAATGATCTAAAGTACTGGTATCAGTTGATATCTGATAATAAAGTTAAAAATCTAGATTTCTTAAAACAAGAATTTGATCTAAGAGAAACTTGCTGGTTGGAGGTTCAGACCTTTAGACAACATCTCATTAATAAAATAGATTTAATGTCTATAACTGTTAAAGAATCTATTCCAACACTGATTGATTACTTGATATTAAATTTACAACATAAAGTTTCTGATAAAGGTAAACTTTCATACATACATAAAGTTATCAGACAAGAAACATTTTACAGTGTAGATTCATACTGGAATTATTTCACTTCTATTAATGGGGACCCACCAAATCAACAAGATAAACAATATATATTGGAATCTGCTTATAGAACTACGTCTTCCATTGTCTGGAGACTTTATACATGGAAATTTTACATAGATCTTTTTATACACCTTTGATGATGAATAAAATAAATAATAAAGATAATCTATGTAAGAGATGTAATGTAGAAATTAATGCTGACTGGGCTCATATGTTTTATGACTGTATAAAATTGAAAGAATACTGGAAGTCAATTAATGAATTTTTGCAGGCTCTTTTTACAGATAATTTCATTATTTCTAAATCTCTTATATTATTCAACACACCTGTACCTCAAAGTGTTAAAAAGGTTAAGCTTCCCTTGTTATGGTCTATTCTAGCAGTGGCTAGGAAAATAATAACTAGAAATTGGATTTCAGATACACCTCCTTCGTTCAATGCATTTAAAAATGTTATGAATATAGTGTGCCATATGGAAATAAACACAGTTAGGACTAGAACAAACAGAAAAACATCTTATTTTATTGTATGGGATAATTTACAAAATTTGTTAAAAAATTTTAATTTCAATAGCATGGTATTTTAGTTTAATTAATTGATCTGATTGTAGTGGATGTCTTTGTAAATACTTTAGTTGTTTTGTTGAATATTATAATAATACCTATTTTTAATTACTTGTATAAAATTGTTATGATATTTCTCTTATATGTTAAAACAATAAACCTGTTTAAAAAAAAAAAAAATAAAATAAAATAAAAAAAGAAGTGACATGTCTAAAAGGACATGGTGTCAGAAAAGGCATGGCTAAAATGACTTGTTGCCAGAAAGGGTTCCAGTTTCTCCAATTTAAGCCCGAGAGGCATCCAGTTGGTATTGAAGGAATATACAGGAGTTGATCAGCCCTACTGCATGCATAATTCACAAAACAGGTCAGAAACAAATTTCAGATGTTAAAACTTGCTCTAATAATTTCTTATTCGAAAAATATGAAACAAGGCATACAGAATGCTCTTAATGATATTTAAATGTCTGATATTGATAAAAATATTCAAATTACTATGGAAAATGTTTGAAATAAAGTCCAAATTGCATAAAACAAATAAAATAAAAGGAAATGACCACATATTTTGCTAAGCACATATTTTTCATATTAATTAAAGATATCTGAGTTATCAGAAGTATATGAAGTGTTTGCATGTTTGTGCAGTATTACAGTAAAGTTATTTCACAAGATACAGCCATTTCATAGCATATTTCTCAAAGTACAGTATTTTTAAGGTTTTATTGTGCATTTGAATGTTATTATAAGTGCTGGCTGTGTGCTTGTTTGTACATAATTGCAAGGGCTGTATTTTTCAGTGTGTTTGGGCACAATTTGTTGGCATGGCATATGAATTTTGAAAACCCAGTGCACTTGTGTTTGACAATAATATTGCAGAGAACTGGAGAGTGTTTGAGCAAGAGTATGGCATTTTCATGCAGGCTGAATTTTCTGATAAAGATGACCATACAAAGGAATTTATTTTACTTAATTTAGGTGGGTCAGAGGCTGTGGTGTTGCAGCGGTTAGCATTGCTGCTTCACAGCAAGAGGCTGTCTGGTTCAATTCTCGGCTGGAGTGCCTTCTGTGTGGAGTCTGCATGTCCTCCCCGTGATCGACAGAAATTTTAAAAAAGACATGCAGGTAGATGTGTGGATGTGCCTTCTCTGAAGGCTGGGCATTAGGCTGGCAACTCAACACCATAAAAATTACTGCCAATCATAAGTGGACTGGAGATCTGCTGTGGTGACACCTAACCAGGAAAAGACAAAAGACTTTTTTAATTTAGCTGGGTCAGAAGCCATTGAAAGTGAGCGTTCATTTGTATATGCACCTGCTATCTTTGCAGGAGAGGGGGGAAAACATCATATTGTACCGGCTGAGTCAAGGGAGGACTCGGACTACTTAAAACATAAATTTAGAGAAATGTGTAACCCCCAGACAAACATTACAATGGTAGGGCACTTATTTTGCGCAAGGGATTAAATGCATGGTGAAACTTTTGCAGCATATATAACAGACTTGAAAAATAAGGCTAAAATGTGCAGATTTGGTGATTTAAGGAATGAGTTGATAAGAGACAGACTGGTGGGGTATTAACAATGATGCTATGAGAAAGATTTTACTTCGTAACAGTGATTTACCTTTGAATAAGGCCATTGAAATTTGTCAGATATATGAGCTCACAGAAAAGCACACAAATATGCTTATGAATGAGAAATGCATGCTTCCAATAACTTTTAGAGCTCATGTTGATAGTATGCAGCACGTAGTTAAAAGAAACAGAAACAGCACATGGCTGTAACTGTATCTCCCGCAACACTCACTTTGGTAAACCCCAGAGCTTTCCAGCAAGTTCCAAAGTTCACACAGTCTCAGTGAAGAATAAGTGTGAGTCAGCAAACTGAAAGCATAGGCCCCGACCTAGTATCATTCCCAACTGTCGTAACTGTAGTGCAAATCATGAGCCTAAAAAAGAAAAATGTTTAGCCTTTGGTCAGCAATGCCACAAATGCAATATGTGGAATCATTTCAGAAGGTTTTGTAAATCGAAGGGCACACATTCTTTTATTAAAAGGGAACATTCAAAGAAACAAGTTGATCAGTTAGAGAGCTGCCATATGACACTGTTTTTTCTGTCCTAGATGCAAAGAGTTCATTTTGGCAAATTTTGCTTGCCAAGAAATCTTATTTGCTTATAAAATTCAGTACTCCGTTTGGAAGGTACAGATTTTTGCGAATGCCATTTGGGATAAATTCTGCAACTGAAGTCTTTCAACATGCAATGGAGAAAACTTTTTTCTGGGTATCCTTGTGCTATTATACCAGATGACAAACTAATAGGATGTAATGGTGAGGCTGAGCATGACAGAAACTTCAGAAAAGTTCTGGAAAGAGCATGTCAAGTGAATCCTAAGCTTGATCCACAGAAATGCAAATTCCAGATATGTGAACTTACTTATGTTGCTCATTTATTTACCAGTTCAGGCTTATGACCAGATCCTGCTAAGCAAACAGCCATTATCGAGATGCCAGCTCCAGACAATGTTCAAGCCCTGCAAAGTTTTCTTTGCATGGTTAGTTACCTAGGCAAGTTCATTCCTGACACACAAAGATATATCCTGGTTTTGGTTAGAACAGCATCAAAGAGCATTTGATGTCCTGAAGCAGAGCATTTCCAGTCCACCTACTCTCAGATAATATGATGTTCACAAGCCTGTTACTCTTTCCTGTGATGCTTAAAATTTGGTTTAGGTGCAGTCATCCTACAAGAGGGTCAACCTGTTGCCTATGCATCAAGGATGCTACCTAAAATGGAATGCAGTATGCTGAGATCGAGAAAGAGCTTTTGGCAATTGTGTTTGCATGTTCAAAGTTCCATGATTATGTTTATGGTAGACCTGTCCAGATCGAAACAGACCACCAAACTCTAGTCACCATTTTGAGAAAGCCTATGCATACAGCTCCATCCAGATTGCAAAGTATGATGTCAAGATTGCAAAAGTATAATTTCACTCTTGTCTACAAGAAAGGCAAACTTGTCTATCTTGCTGATACATTATCCAGATCACCCAGGAACAACAATGAACAGCATGAGAATGAAAACCTTGATTTTGAAAGTGAGAAATTTTTCTTCCACCTCTTCATAAGCTGAGAGATCATACAGCCACAGATCCAGTTTTACAGAGGCTCAACCACTTTATTCAACAAGGATGGCCGTCAAAGCAATCTAGTTTATCTCAAGATGTACAACCTTATTTTCCATACAGAGATGAGATTTTGTTTGACAATGGTATCATTATGAAAGGTCTAAAAGTAATTGTTCCAAAGTCCTTGCAAGAAGAGTACATTACTGTTTTGCATCATGGTCACCCAGGAGTAGACTCTATCAAAAGAAGGGTGAGAGGTTTAATATTTCGGCCTTCTTTATGTCACAAGATATTGAGAGAATGCTATTATCTTGTTCCATGTGTAATAGTACTAAGGCACATCAACAGAAAGAACCACTTCAGCTAAGCCAGATTCCTGAACTACCATGGTCGACAGTAACTACCGACATCTTAAAATGGAATGGTCAACATTATTTGGTGTTAGTAGACTTATTCTGATTGGTTCAAGATTGACCTACTTCCTGATCTAGCATCCAATACTGTCATTACTAAGATGAAGCATCATTTTGCAGTCCATGAAAGTCCACACAAAGTTATTTCTGACAATGGCACACAGTTTACAAGCCAACAGTTTAAAAGATTTGCTGAAGAGTAGGACTTTACTCATGTCATGAGTAGCCCAGAGTATCCGCAGTCGAATTATTTGGCAGAAGGTGCAGTTCAAAGTACAAAACAGTTACTAGAAAAGTCAAAACAAGACAATAGTGATGTTTCCATGAATCTGTTGAATCTCAGAAATATTCCTTGTGATAAACATCTTGGTTCCCCTGCCCAGGGTTCTGTCGAGACAAACCAGAACCACGTTACCAATGAGTAGTCAGTTGTTGGTTCCATGTGTCAAGAACTAAATGTCAGAGAATACCAATCTGTTGAAGAAGAGCTTAACCCAGATGTCCTACTATGATAAGACCAGTAAATTGCTGAATCCATTACAAGAAGAAGTGGTAAGGATGCAAACGTCCAAAGGTTATGATCGGATTGGAGTCATGAAGAATATTTGCTCAGAGCCGAGATGGTACAGTGTGGAATCACAAGGAGTAGAGTTAAGGCAGAATCAGAAACATTTGAGGCTGGTGTCCAAGCCTATACCACAGCAAATAGCCTGTGAGAAAGACTCTTTATCTCAGAGTGAGTTGTCCAGTGTTCCAGTTCCAGTGGAAGTTCCATAGATATTCCCATTTCTGTGATGAATCCAGAAGTTCCTGATACGAATTTTTCACTGAAGACTGTAGATGTTGCTAAACCCAGTCCAAATTGTTATTTTACAAGATCCAGTTGCATCTCCAGACCATGCTATAGATACACGCCAACTTGGACATGAACATTGTGTTTGTTTGTAATGTCTATAGTAATGCATGTCTAACTCCAATGTTATTTTCAACTAGCAGTAATCTTTTTAAGAGGAAGGATGTAGATCAATGTGTGTGTGTGTGTGTGTGTGTGTGTGTGTGTGTGTGTGTGTGTGTGTGTGTGTGTGTATGTGTGTGTGTGTGTGTTGTGTTTGTGTGTGTGTGTCTGTGTGGGTGTGCGTGTATGCGTGTTTGTGCGTGTGTGTGTGTGTGTGTGTGTGTGTGTGTGTGTGTGTGTGTGTGTGTGTGTGTGTGTGTGTGTGTGTGTGTGTGTGTATCTTTAAGAAGTTATCTAAGAGCTTGCACAATTGTATAAATACTGAACACATGTGAGCCTAACTGCCATTTTGTAGTAAGCTGTTGAGATGTAAGCACGTATGTGTGCAAGGTCTGTCTGTTAATCAGTTGTTTATATTTTATGATAATGCTATCCATTTTGATGTGTTTCTATGTAATAAAGCATCTACGTGAACTACCTCGCTTGTTCATCTATGTTAGAGAGAGACAAGTGACAGAGGATCTCAGGCATTTTTTATTACAGTAGATTATGAAGTGCTGGACACTTGTTAGGTTGGTGCAGCATGCTATGTGCAGTTGTAAGTTGAGTGAAGGTTAAGATGTTGGGTAATTCTAGCCAGTTGAGTTTACATAAAGCTGTGCAGTGATGAGATCTATATGGGAAGTTTGTGGCGAATTTGGCTGTCTTACTGTAGCAGGCTTCTAGTTTGGCTAGGTCTGTTTTCCTCAGGCTGTTGAATATAGGAGAGGCGTAGAGAAGCATGGAGAGTAAGTAGGTTCTGGTGATATATTCCCTAGTGTAGTTGGTGAGGTATGGTATAAGTCTATATACTGAACGTAGTTTTATGTCAGCCTTTTTAATGATTAGAGATAGATGCTTGTCGAGCTTCATGTTATTATTGATCATGACACCGAGTAGCTTTGTTTGTGGTACAGTATCTATCCTGGTATTGTTGGGTGAATAAATTGTAAAGGAGGTCAGGCAGGCTGGTGTTTTGTTATTTGAAAAGATCATTATTTTTATTTTATTGGGATTAAGAATTCATTGACAGTCAGTGAGCTAAGATTCTATAGTCGAGAAGGACTATTGGTTTATTTATTGAAGTTGAGAAATTAAAGGTGCAGTACAGATGACTGTATGATAGTGGAGAGGTGGGTAGCAATATGGAGTTTATTGGTAAAGATAGTGAAGAGGAGTGGACCTAGGATTGAGCCTTGTGGAACACCCAAGGTAACAGGTAACAGACAGGAGAAATCATGTTGCCATTTAACAGCTTGTTGTGAGTTAGGTAGGTAATTATGAAACCATGCCAGGGCAGATTGGGCTAGTTTTAGTGTTGAGAGTTCACTGAGGAGTTTTGGATGGGACATGGTATCAAATGCTTTGGACATGTCTAAGAAGGTGGAAGATACTAGTTGGCCATTATTTCTGAGTTGATTGATTGTGTTTGTGAAAATTATGAGGGCAGTTGTGGTACTATGATTGGGTCAGAAGCCATCCTGTGAGTTGATTAGAAGGCTTTTGCTTAACAGGTAGTTCATGAGCAGGATGTGGATACATTTATCTAGGAGTTTAGATAATTGCTATTGGTCTATAGTTAGAGAGCTCTGTAGAGTTCCTGTCTTTATATGTAATGGAATGATATAGGATATTTTCCAGATTTTGGGAATATATTGTTCTGATACTGAGCAATTGATCAAAACTGAGACAGGGTATACAATGGCATCAATGGCTAACTTTAGGTATTGGGAAGGTAAATTATCAACAGCGAGGGATGTGGATTTGAGTTTAAGCATTTTTTAATGGTACTGGTTTGGACAGGCTTGAAGAAGGTGGTACTGGGATTTTTATCTGTTCCTTTTGGTATGTTAAGATGAGCATTGCAGATACTTTTGGTTAACGATAGTACAGAATTAGTAAAATGTGCATCAAACTGAGTAGCTATACTGTCTGTAGTAATTGTAGTGGTTAGGGTTGCAGCCGAGTATTGCACAGGTTGTAGTAACTGATTTATAGCAATCCAGAATTTTTGAGGATTATTTTGGTGTTTCTGTTATCATATTATAGTATGATTTTTTTATCATTCTTGATCTTGCTTTTGGCTTTATTTCTTAGTTGCCGATAATAATATTGGGTAGTTTTTTTGTTGGGTTAATATTGTTCCCAAGATTTATCTCTAAGGTTAAGTAACTGCTTGGTATTTTTTTTAACCAGGGAGCATAGTTTAATTTTACCCTGACAGTTCTAGGTGCTAGGCTATTTAATATGGCCAGGAGTGTGCTATTAAAATGATGTACGCAGCATCTAGGGGCATTAATGTTAGTGGAGTCCAGTCACAATGCTGGAGGATGGATTTATATATTTGTGGAGTAAAATTCTTCCTATTGCCAATTTGTCTATATATAATATTTTTGAAGGGGTGCAATCATTGTCTGAGCAGGTAGGTAGGTAGGTAGGTGGTCACTTCACTATCAGGGAGGCAACGTGACTGATAGGCAGCTGAGGGTCTGTTGGTTAAAATCCAATTTAGGATTGACTGTCTGTTGGTTCTTTTGTCGACTCTAGTTTGGGTTTGTATTAACTGGGAGAATCCATGTAGATTGATGAAGTTTGAGGGGTTATCTGAGGTGTAAGTAAGCCAGTCTGCATTAAAGTCTCCATTATTATGGTTTCTTGGGGAAATGATAAGGATGACCAATGAAGGAAATCTTCAGTTATGGTGGGGTTGTTACCTGGAGGGATGTATATTGCTATAACAGTTATGTATTTATTTTGAGGCTAGTAAATTTCTTGGCATTATTGAGTTCTGGGGGGGGGGGTTGGTTCTGAGCATTTTAGATTGTGTGTTTTTATAATAAATAGCTATCCCGCCCCCATGTTTATTGATTCTGTCCAATCTGTGGATGTTATAGCCTGGGGTTAGAATTTCATTGTCACTTATCTCAGGTTTTAGCCAGATTTCAGTTAGAACTGCTATACAGGGGGAGCAGAGTGAGAGTGAAGCATGAAATTCTTCTATTTTGTTTGCCAGCCTTCTAAGATTCATGTTTAGAGTTAAGAGGTCAGACTTTTTGTGGTATGGATTACTAGTAATATAAGTATGTGAGGGGTATAGTGTGTGGTTGATTAATGTTGAGGCCTGGATTTGGGTAGCTATCACTGCTAAGTTTGAGATGCGATAATTTTGTGTTTGAGTGTTTAAGTGTTTAGTATATTTATGAAGTAGTCAGGGGGGGGGGGGGAATAGCAAGTTGACGTGCATACCTGTAAGGGAAGTATTCTGTTTTAGTGGTTTTGAACAGATTTGGTGCTATGTCGATGCTTATGGTTGTAGTATGAGGTGGAGAGGGAAGTGACATGGTAGGTGAGGAAAAGGTTGTGACTAAATGATTATGTTATGATGTTAAATGGGAGGCCAGGAAGAGAAGAAGTAGGAGAGAAGTGTAGAATAGCAACATTGTCAAACTTGTGATGCTAGAGTAATAATTAGTTAAGTGGATTAAGGCTGAGTGGTGAGGAAATGGTTAGTTTAGTTGGAAGTTTTATATGTGAATTAGCATTGCCACCTATCCAGAAATCAAACCAATTGTCCAATAGTCCAGAAAACACTATGCAAACTCTAGTATTCTGTTTCAAAAAAGAAACAGACTGTCGGAGTTTGTTAAATCAGCAGATTTACTATACTTTTTTTTACAGAAAAGCATAGTAAATCGGCAGAAAGAAGTCATTAGGAACCCAAGCTACCATATAGGTGGCAATCCACTAAGCACAGAAGAGGTTATCAGGGACCTGGGGACCCAGGTTGACAGTGGCCTTTCTTTTGACACTCACATTGCTAAAGTGGTTAGAAAGACCTTCTACATTGCCCACCTGATCATGAAGGGATTCACATCCAGATCTAGTGAGGTCATTGTTCCCCTGTACTCTTCACTTATCAGACCAATGATCGAGTACAATGCCCCATTCGGGATGTATCTCACCCGACATCTGCAGCAATTGGAGAGACCCCAAAAGTTCCTCACCAAAAGGATAAAGGGACTCCAAAATCTGTCATATGCTGCCAGATTGAAGAAACTCCAGCTCTATTCAGTCGCATACCGTCTGCTCAGAGGTGACATGTGCCTGACATACAAGGCCATGTCCAACCCGGAATTAATGGACATGCTCCACCTCAAAAATCCAAATCCACCAAAACCACTAGAGCAAGCGACTTAAACCTTAGCACGGATATAAATAGGACGTGCTGGAGGGATAGATTTATCACTCAGAGACTCCCTATGCTGTGGAATAAAATCCCGGTCCATGTGAGGCAGAGCACCTCGCTGACTCTGTTCAAGAGAAATCTAGACCTGTGGATGGGAGATCGTAGGTTTACCCAGGGAATCATCTCTGGGTCACTGCTGGACAGAGGCACAACAAACTAATGGGCACAGTATTTTTTCATATAAGGGGTGGCGTAAGCCACAATAATTTGGGCTAGGCTTATAAATGCCTTAGGGCAGATAGCCTAGTATAAACCTATGAACCTATGAACCTATGAACAAAAAGAGAGCGTTCCTCCTCAGCTGATGGTGATGATGATACAAAATGGGCAGAATGTGAGTGGAAGAAGGTTTTGATTACTTAATATTCCCTTCTAGCAAATTTCAACTTAAAATACATCTCTAATCTATTCAAGGAGGCTTAACAAAAACATGCCTGAGGTCATCCTTCATATCAAATTCATACATATAGGTGTAGTATCAAAGACTTGGTTTCAGTGATTGGTGTCTGGTGTCTATGATGCAATAAGATTACTGTGGGGAGGTGATAGTTTTTGACCAAGATCCATCCCCCATTTATCCAGATTCCTTTTTGACCTTAATTTTGAAATCATGAGAATCCAACAAAATCAGGCACTTCATAGCTAAGTAAAAATGACCCTCCCTGTTCCTATATATCATGAGAGCTACCTTAAATCCATAACAAATAGACCTATAAACCCTAATATATGTATTATTTTTTTGCTTTTTTTTATACCCCCACATCATTTGAACAGCTGTACCCAGTGCCCCATGATCACTGCTGATCTACAAGCCACTCCAGTCGACCCTCAGATTAACATTGATATTTTTGCGTAGGCCAGTGCTAAACATAAGGTCATTCTGGGGGGGGGTGCTGGATATCCTTCAGACATTTTTTAAATTTATTTATGACCTACCCTAGGTTCTTCCCACTCCCATCTGAGGTCCCCATAGCGCATCCGAGGAGGGGGGGCATGGGATGCAGACATGTGGCATTTTACCTCCATGGCAGCTCAACCATGACCCTTTTCCTCTCTCTGGACCATATCCCCTCATCACAACATCTTCAGACACCACCAGGGTTCATCACGAGGAATACCCACGTAAGCTCCCACTACCCTGGGAACAGCACACTAATCTCTTTCTGCAGCACTGTCAGTTCAGTCACCTGACTGCTGATCCAATCTGATTTGGATGTGCTGTCAGGTCTTTATCCCTCAATGCCACAGGTATGTCTCTAATAAATGTATTCTAGATTATTTCAATTACCCTGCAATGAACTGTTTCACAGATACTACAAACAAAATGCATGCCCAGTGCTTCCTATACTGTATAAATGCAAACTACTTAGAAAAGATTGCAAATGTCTATTCTAGGGGACACAGTTTCCTCTATCTTGTCCTTACTTATATTGCCCTTGATGTACAACATCATGATTATCTTCCACCATTGCCAAATCAGGTTATAAATTGGAGATTTTCACATTATGCTGGGGATGCCCTACAAAAAGATACACTGGTGTTCAGGGACTGCTAATAAACAAATCTCCTGCAGTTAATTAGTGATACAAGGAAATTCCAGTACATACCCTACCCAGGCTGACCCTATTCATTTTCAAAGTTTTTACCTCCATATTGCTTCTATTGTACTCTGGCAAAATATACAACAAGACTTTACAACAAAAGGAAGAAAGCGTACATTTCCTACAGGTGGTCACACAGTTTAATCTAAGAGGTCATTCAAACAAGCTAGCAAAGTACTTAAGGCAGCAGTCAGAAAACACTGAGCTGGCTATGAACTCAGAAAGACTATTGATCTCAAAAGTACTTATAAATCCTTCTTCAGCTGTGTTGAGTTAAAAACAATATCTGTCTTAGATCAGAAAATATTCAAAATAATGTCATGTTTTCTGATTCCAAATAAATTTCTGATATCTCACAAATTTAGAGGGAGCATCACCTAACTCATCATAATAACTTTTGCTTTGATTCCTGATATTGTGACTCCCACCCATGACTCGCATAAGATCAGTATCGAACAAATCCTAGCACCCCATTCTAAAATAACAAACATGACATCCATCAGCCCTGATAATATACCAGGAAACATAATAATTATTACCAACTATGACTTATCAGAATGTCTATTAATGCACTTTAGCATGAGTTTTGCATTGGATTATATCTCTTCAGCCCGGAGAACCGCCACATTGATATCCAGCCACTGCCTTTGGTAGTTATAAACCCATTAGTCTGCTTTGGTTATAAAGCCATATAATTAATCGTCTCTGACCTTAGTAATGAAGACACATCTATTACCTCTGGATCCAAATCAGTTTGGTTTGATCAGCTGTAGATTATTATCCATGAACCCTATCCCTAATTATACCATAAAAAAACTTCTCATAAAACTGAAACCTGGCTCCAATGCCCCTGATGAAATACCCTCCTACTTCCTAAAATTAGCTGCAGAAGTCATTGCTCTTCCCATCTGCATTCTAATAAATCAGTCTATATCAGAATGCCATGTCCCCCAGCTCTGGAAAAAAAGCCTTTATTATTCCACTTCATAAAGGTGGCATCAACAATAACATCCCTAACTTTCAACCTATCACTATCTTATCGCCCAACTCTAAACTTCTTAAAAAATGTATACATCTACAATTTTTATCCTGTCTTATAAACAACCATCTTCTTACTGCCACACAACATGTATTCAGGCCCGGCCACAGCACCTCCACTGCTCGCCTCTCCTTCCTAGAAACTGTTAACAAGGCCCATGACTCCGGCCATGTAGTGTCCACTGCCCTCCTAGACCTCTCTAAGGCATTTGACACCATCTCCCACAACCTTCTTCTCACTAAACTCTCCAAACTAAATCTATCCCAATCCTCTATCAACTTGTTTAAAGTTACCTCTCAAATAGGCAACAAGCAGTCAGATGGAAAAAAGCCACTTCCCCTTTCCTCAATAACCCCACAGGTGTCTCTTAGGGTTCAATCCTAGGTCCCCTTCTTTTCAGTATATTCATAAATGACTTCTCCCAATCCATCCCAAATGCCAACCTCATCCAATATGCTGACAACTCAACAATAATCTGCTCTGCCTCCTTTATCTCCACCTTAACTAAACTAACTGAATAATGGATGCTAGGCAACCATCTAGCACTAAATGCAAACAAAACCAAACTTTTGATATTTACCCCTTCCAAAACCACCACCCTAGATAAAAATTAATTCTCAATCACCACTCAAAATAATACTCTTCTCAAAACAGTTACCAATGCTAAACTACTAGGAGTACTCACTGATGATCAGCTAAAGTTTGAAAATCATTTTCAAGTAAATATTTAAAAAATGCACAAGAAAATTGGAATGCTTTACCGCCATGATCTTTATATCTCTCCCTCCATCAGGCTCATCCTTGCTAATACATACCTCATCCCATCCCTCCTATATGATGCCTCTATCCTTACTAATCTACAATCCTCCCTCAAAACAAAACTCTCCTTGTGCTACAATAAAATATCAAAATTTTCTACAAGCCTAAGCTTCACTTCACACCACTGTACTGCCATGCATCAACTAAATTGGCTTGAGCTGCTCAATTATCTTATCTACATTCAACTTGTCCAAGCACACAAACTTATTTTCAGCCCCTCTCTCTGTCCCTATCTGTCCACCACCTTTAAAATGCATCAACCCGATAGACTTCTCAGATCTAATTCCCAACATCTATTTGAATTACATAAACCTGCCCAACCTCCAGGCAAACATCTAATGTTCTTCTCTCTAGCACACCACTGGAATTCTCTCCCACCTCTCATCTGTACCATTAGCAGCCCCTCTTCCTTCAAAACCTTACTCCACTCACACCTAACTTCACAATGGGAATGCTTTTGCACCCACTCTACATAATCTCCACACACTTTACTTACTCTCTAGAAGCTATAACATCTGTAAATAGCCTCCTATAGTTTATATTTCTAATACATTATAGGAATAAGCATAACTTTTAAGTACTATAGGACATAGTAGTTACGTAATAAACTGTGGAAATTAGTGTAACTCTTATGAACTTAAACTGTGTGTAAAATTTTCTGCTTTTGCATTGTACTAATCTGTTTACTTCTATTGTCAGTTTTACTAAAATTGTGTGTTCTGTAGTAACTATTCACTCTTAGTTTGTAACCTGTAATTTGTATTTTTTTCTGGAGCTTTTCTCCCCATGACTCCATTTAAAACAAGCTCCTTGTGGCCCAATGGACTATCCTGGCAAACAAACTGCAAATAAATAAATGAATAAATAAATAAAGTATGCCTTCTTAACTTTGTAAACTTCTCAGAAGGAGTAAGTCAAGCAGTGGATGGTGCTTATGTGGTGCAGAAGACATTCTTGGAGCTCATCATGGCATCCAGTAACATTATCTGTTCAGGAATCACTGACAAGCTCTTGAACCATAACATCAGTTTATATGTAGGACATTGGATAGCAATTCGGATGTCATTCAGAATACATATCATTAGATATTAGAGTTGCTGCTGCCACCTCTGTAAGTTAAAATTCACAAAAATATCAAAAGTGGAGGTTCCTGCAGATTTATTGTTGGCTTCTCATTTATTTGGTATTTATTTGTCTGCTTTAAAAGCTAGCATCCCAGGTCTTTAGTTAAAAACATTCCCTGACTTTTACGAACCGGGAGTTTTTATTCAAAATCTCATAAATGTAAAGGTGATTCAGGATGTGTTGGACTAATCCATCAACTAATGCAAGGATAACAACTTCAAACTAAATGTCAAAAATGTGGTATGGCTATTTGTTAACAAAATAATAAATAATTACTCATCATACACACAGATGACAGACCCTTTACAAATTACACTAGATTTTGAATAAAATGCACCCTTTGATATGTAATTATCACAGCACATTCAACTGGAAAGATCTCAGAGGTTTCTAACCAAAAAGGTCACTAATCCTAAGTCTCTTTGTCATCCTAACTGATTGGCCACCCTGCCTCTATATTCTGTTTTCTACAAACTCCTCCAAGTTAATCTATGTTTAGCTTTTTAGGCCTTGAGAAAGTTCAATGGCCTAGAGCAGGGGTCTGCAACCTGTGGCTCTGGAGCAGCATGCGGCTCTTCCACCCCTCTGCATTGGCTCCCTGTAGCTTTGAAAAATAATGGCCACTCTGCCATACAACACACATGCGCATGCACACACACACACACACACACACACACACACACACACACACACACACACACACACACACACACACACACACACACACACACACACACACACACACACACACACACACTCTGAGAGCGATCGAATGATGGATTTTAAATATTACTCTTATGAACTTAGAAACTTGTTAGAATAACATTTCTTTTACCATACATTCCACAAATACGGAACACGATAGAGCAATTCCTTGGCAGCATCAGCATCTCCTGAAAGGTTTATGTACCTCTCCACTATACCTCTGAAACTCTTACCACAAGAAATATGGACAGAGCCACAAATAAAGGGGGAACAAAGGAAGAAAAATAGGGACATATTTTAAATATTGCTCGTATAAACATAGAAACTTGCTCGAATAACACTTTTTCTGTTAACGTGCATTTTACACACACACACACACACACACACACACACACACACACACACACACACACACACACACACACTGCCAGAGATCGAGCAATCCCAATAAAAATTTCAACAAAGGAGCAAAAATAGGGACGGATTTTAAATATTGCTCTTATAAACTCAAATTTTTTTATATATAGAATAATAACTATATATAAAACTTAATATGCTGTGTTATCTTCATTTTATGGGTCAGATATGTTTTGCGGCTGCAGATGAATTTTCTTTGGTAGGAGAAGGTCAAAATGGCTCTTTTGATAGTGAAAGTTGCAGAAGCCTGTCCTAGAGCTATTATATTTTCACAAGGCTGCTGGTTCCTCAAACACATATGCAAAGGACCTCAATCGCTAACAATAAATTAATAGGACATAGTGGCACAATACGTTCTTATTCTAGAATATTCCTCACCTATGGAATAAAGTATGCTTGCAGTATTAATTAAAGTAGTATCTTAGCTATATTCAGAACTAACTAGACAACTACATAAGCATTCACATATTCTCCTTAGGCCACTTGTGCATAATGCTCCTTGAACTCTAGATGTTGTGATTTTCTGTTTAGCTGTTGATTGTTTGACAGTTGCCTGCCTAGTATTGTCTGTGAACTGGCACATGGGGGCATTTTATTGCTGTACTTACTGTACATAATAATTTGCCTCACTGGACCCACAGTCCATTTTCAGGGGTGACCCAGTAGCAATGACTCCTCAAGGTTACACAGTAAGTGAATGAAGGCTGAGAGAATCAAACCCCTTACTATAGGAACTGAAGCTCACAACCTTAACCTCTGCACCAGCTGCCAGTATACAATACTTCCCTATCACACTGTATTTAGTCTATAGAAATTGTTAAAAAAAATATATATATATATCTGTAAAATAGGTACTTTCCTTAAAGTTACCATTAGGAAATGCAAATCTCACAATGGACTTAAGGTTTCAACTAATTCACAAGACAGCCCTAAGACTTTCTTCAGCTGAATTAGAAAGCTTAGAAGTTACAAACAATTTTCTACTGAACTTTATTGGTGATTCCTCCTTCTGGGACTCCAAGGACATTGCTGCTATTTTTGCGGACACGTTCTTTTCAAGTTTCATCCTAACAACCATTCCCTTTATCTGCACATCATCCTCATATCTGCCTTTTCAGATAACATTGCTTCAGCCCAGGTTCTTGTATCACTTTTCAAAATGAAAAATAATAGTTCCATGGATTCTGACAATATTCCTGAATATGTGATAAGAAGTGTGAAGTCCCACCTATCAAAATACCTCCATCAACATTTCAACCTGAGTCTCTTCGCTGGTTATACCTTTGATAAGTGGAGAAAAGATGTTGTGGTACCCTAGAATAAGGGTGGAAGATCTATTTGTCTCAATAGTATTATTTAGAAGACTATTAAAAAAGTATTATAGATGGAACAAATAAGCAACAATCTAGGTGACTTTATATCCCTGGATGCACTTAAATTCAACTTTGTAAATGCCAGATTAAGTATCTTTAATTTGATTGAGTTCTTTGATGGGGATACCAAAACCATGGAGAAGGAGAACCAAATTCACATTACCTACCTGCTCCTTACCATAGAGTTTGGCATTATCCCTATTGCTGAGATTTTTTACAAACTCCCACAAATTGACATTAACTCGAACTAGCTCATTGAGGAGGTAATTGACAATTAAAAAGAACCAATGCATTTAAGATTGGGGCTATTTGCTACAGACAGAAAATAATATCACCGGTGGTGTCCTACTGGGCTATGTCCTTGTACCTCTCCTCTTTGGAAAGGTAATGTCATGGGTTTATGATTAATCAGGATTGCTAATGATCACAGGTTGAGGAGCATTTAGTAAATCCCATTTTGATACTCAAATTATGTAGGAAGAACTGGAACAAACAGATTTTTGGTGTATTAATCACAGACTTGCCCTCAACACCAAGAAATGAAGAATAGTTTCCTTTGGTAAGTATAGCATCACTGCCCCTTACTATATTGATAGCAGTCCACTTAAATCTAGGAAACATCAAACAAATGGGTAACTAAGTTGATAGCAGACTATATTTTGACCACCGTGCCTCCCTTATAATTAACAATATTTCTGTTTTAACTTATCCTTTGCAGTATCTCCTCAAGGTTCATAGCGGTTATAGTCCCACATTATTTCTCCGCTGTTAGGCCCATCACTGAATATAATGCACCTTCCACATGTACTTCATTAAGGACTTAATCAAATTTAAGGGACATCAACATTTCCTTAACAAACAAACAAAAATAATATTCATGACTCAGTATGCCAATCTAATGTAGTTCACTAAAAGCCCTACCCAGGGTTATTCAATCTCCTGAGGTTAGTTATGTACCTAATCTTCTGTGCTATGAATCACCCAGCACCCTTTGAACTCCTTAACTTAAATAGAAGCAACATTTCAGCAAACTCCCACTTATAGAGAGCTCGATCTATGCCAACACATAAACATCATTAGGGGCATGACAAGTACATAACTCAATGAATCCCCATTTCTGAAACAGGCTACTCATACATATCAAGCAAAGTTCTTACCTAGTCATCTTTAAAACTAGTCTGGATGACTGGATGGGTGACTGTAATTTTTCTTCTGAGATATGTGGGGAAAATCTGCATCTTGGGGGATGTTAGTCTCGCACCAGTACTGGATGATATGGCTCAGTTTCTCAAATATTTTCTTTGCTGTAACCTTAGTAAGAACCTATGAACCTAAGATATAGACTAATGAAAACTTCATATGGAACCAAATGTTATGAATGATGTGCAGAAATGAAATGGAACATCACATCATGTCACAGGGAATGGGATAGCATTAACAGGCAGTCATGTCACTAGGAACAAGACAACACTGTCAGGCAAACATGGCTTCCTTCAATATATTGCTGCCAGGGGCATCTAGTAGAGGGATGCTGGTATGCTGAACATTCCCTATAATAAAGAAAAAAGGAGTCCTGCTCATTTAATTTTTTTTCAAAAAAATTGCCTAAACAAAAATAATATACATGCTTTCCTTAAAAGAAAGCATGTATTCCATTGGATTCACAAAGCTCCATGCAAGAATAAGACTATTCTTGCACAGAGTGGTTCATGTCCGTTTAAGATAGCAGCGGGCCTTGCATATGCATGAAGGTGCGCTGCTATCTAAACTAAATGGATGCGAATGAGGAGCGAGCACAGGGGGCATGCGTCAGCAGTGCCAGCACCTGAAACACACCCCTTCACTCTGAAAGTGCCATACAGCACTTTCTGACACAGATGAGTGTCAATCTATATAATATTAGAGCCCAGCTCTAATATTATATAGTAAATGAGTGTCCGCAGACACTGATATGTAAATAGCTAACATTTCAGTGTCTGTGGACACTGAAAAAAGAAAATAAAAAACACAAACACCTAGAAGGCAGCAGCCTTCAAGTGCACACCACCAAATGTATGCACTCTTGCCCTACATGCATGGAAGCAGTAGGGCAAGAGGAAAGGAATACAAAATAAAAAAAAATGTAATAATATTTTTTTTTCATGAAATAAATCTGATGTTTATGCACTGAGCAGTTTGTTTGTGTGATGCGCCGCTATGCTTAGCCTGGCTGAAATCCTGAAAATGATAGACAAGTGCTACTGTGATAGAAAACTTCATCAAGCTGCTATAGCATAGTGGTACTGCCATGGTATAGCATGTAAAACATGCTTGGTTCGAATCCACCAAATTATTTAATAAACTTTTAAGGAATTTGAATTATAGATGCCAATCATATGGCTCATGTATAGCACAGTAGGGGTGGGAATATGCAAAATATAAATGTAAAAAATAAGTTATAAATTTAATGAAAAAAATAGATTTAAGCAGTGCTTTGCTAGTGTAAGCATTGCTTACCTGCTGTAACCTCTGCTTAGCTGGTGTAAGCATTGCTCTTTGGATTTGCACAGAGCTAACCATAGTGCAGCGTATTAAAACTGGCCAATCAAGAAAAATTGTGGAAAAAAACTGCCCTAGTTAAACTGCACAGGTGGGAATACAGCCATAACCATTTGGGATTGCACACAGTAGGTCCAAAATGTCTGGCGTTGGTGAAGGTGTGCACGTCTGAGCGCAATGTTGGGGCATCCAGGAGTCCAGGGTCATTGCTGGGCTCCTAGTTAAAAACCATGATGGCAGGCTGCTGCAGGGCCAGTAACAGGGCTTACAGAACAAAGTGGAGGGCTGGGACCAGCTTGGATGTGATCTCGCCAGTGCCACTGGCATACCCCGGACTGGTGAGCAGGTACATCATCGCCATAACAACCTGAAGTGGAGGAGGGGTGCATTCTTAGAACAGTGGATCCAAGAATCCCGAGCAAAGGATGTCCCACCTGCCTGTAAGTATGCAGTCTTATGTATCTCTAAGTATGGAAAAAGTTCAACTTGTGACTGTGCAGGTGTGATTAATGTGTGATGTCTCCCCATACAGCTTCTGCGGAGGGGTCCCAGAATGTGCAGGCTCATGCCCAGCGACTGGCCCTGGTGCATCGGCAGTATGGTGAATACAGAATACCCACTACTATTAGCAGTAAGAAATCAAAATTATAGTAATGGTAGTACTGCCTGTATTTATAATTGTGCTGTAAATGTCAGGAATAAATGCCTGTGTCAGGCTGCCCGTGTTACAATAGAGTATTCCCAGCTGCTGTGTAATACAGATATCAGTAGCAAACAAGGTACAATATGCAGGAGAGGAATATTAGAATATGTATGAGTGAGTCTAAGTGAACCTGCCAAGAAAATGCCATGTCAGGGCTACTGTAACAGTTAGAAATGAATCTAAATTGCAGTATGCAGTTGTAAAACAGCCAAATCTGCAATCCAGCTAATGTGCACATGTTTCACAAACAGTGACATCAATGTCTGTTGTGTATGCATAATTTGTACTGAAAATGGGAAACAAATAATGCAACATGTCATAATAAAAGTACTGTGCACAAAATATGTACTAGATAGAAATGTCACAAGCAACACATGACACCTCCCCAGTAGCTCAGTCTGATAAAGACTAGGCCTTAAGTTCAATTTTGCACATACAGCACGGTTCATAGGTTCATAGGTTCATAGGTTCATAGGTTCGTACTAGGCTATCTGCTCTAGGGCATTTATAAGCCTAGCCAGAGTGTGTGTGGCTTTCACCACCCCTTAGGATGAGAATACTACGCCCATTTAGGGTTTAGTTTACTGTGCCTCTGTCTAGTAGTGACACAGAGATGACCCCCAGGGTAAACCTACGATCTCCCATCCACTCGTCAAGATTTCTCTTGAAGAGAGTTAGTGAGGGGCTCTGCCTAACATGGACTGGGATTCTGTTCCAAAGTGTAGGGAGCCTCTGGGTTATGAATCTGTCCCTCCAGCATGTCCTATTTATTTCTGTGTTGAGGTTCAAATCTCTTGCTCTCGTGGCTCTGATGGATTTGGATTTTCTGAGGTGGAGCATGTCCATTAATTCTGGATTGGATATAGCCTTGTATGTCAGGCATAGATCACCTCTGAGTAGGTGGTATGCGACTGAATAGAGCTGGAGTTTCTTCAGCCGGGCAGCATATGTCATATGTTTGAGACCTTTTATCCTCTTGGTGAGGAACCTTTGGGGTCTTTCCAACTACTGCAGGTGTCGGGTAAGATACATCCCAAATGGGGCATTGTACTCAATCATGGGCCTGATAAGAGAAGAGTACAGGGGCACAATGACCTCTCTTGATCTAGATGTGAATCCCTTTGTGATAAGGTGGGCAATATAGAAGGTCTTCCTAACCACTTTGGCTATGTGAGTGTCAAATGAGAGGTTACTGTCAACTTGGGTCCCTAGGTCCATGATTACCTCTTCCGTACTTAATGGATTACCACCTATGTGGCAATTTGTGGGTACCTTGTTTTTCCCAAAGGGTATGACTATACATTTTTTGGCGTTTAGCTTAAGGCCATGGCTCGGGCACCAATTATCCGTTTCTATGAGGCCTCTCTGAAGGATGCTTGTGTCCCCTGGAGTATCAATTATGGCGCCCAGTTTGCAGTCATCTGCGAACTTTGTCAGCCACAATCCTCCTATGTTTGCCTGCACCTCAGAGAAATAAATGCCAAACAAAAGGGCTCCCAGGACTGAGCCCTGTGGGACACCGCTTGTGACCGGCTTTGAGTCTGACATGGCTCCAGCAACTCTGACCCTGTGGGTTCTGTCCTTGAGCCAGTTTGCAACCCATCTTGTGACATATGGGTTTACATTTAAGCTGGTGAGTTTGTCTATGATGCCCGAGTGGGGTATTGTGTCGAAGGCTTTTGCAAGGTCAAGGTAGGCTGTGTGAACTGCCTTACCCTCATCAATGGCCTTAGTGACTGTTTCAAAAAAGACGACCAAGTTCAAAAGGCAGGATCTGCCCTTGACAAAGCCAAATTGGGTAGGATCCAATGTCTGTAGGTCCCCAATTTCTTTGTTTATGAGTTCCATAATGATCCTTTCCATAGCTTTGCAGACCAGGCTCGTCAAGCTTATGGGGCGGTAATTTCCAGGGTCCATAGAAGCACCGCCTTTGTGGAGTGGGACCACTGTTGCTGTACGCCACTCTTTGGGTACGTATCCTGTAGTAAAGCTAAGATTAAACAGCAGCCTTATGTGCGGGTTTAGTTCCTCTTGGAGTTCATGTAGCACACAGCCCGGGACACCATCCGGTCCCATTGATGCTGTGTTTTTAGCTTTGGAGAGGGCGGCTCTCACCTGAGCATCTGAGATGTTAGGGAGGCTACACTCTGCTGGGATAGATATTTCTCCTTTTGGGGGGGGAGGGGGAGAAGAAATTTGCACTGAACCTGTCTGCCAGAATGTTGGCAATGTCTGTGGGTTCAGTGTATTTTGTGTCATTTTAGACTAACTGAGCATATCTGGGAGTTTCCACCCAGGTTTCTAACATAGCTAAAGAAGGCCTTGTGATTGTCTTTTGTGTATTTTGCGATTTTTCTCTCAAAGTTGGCCTTAGATGATTTTATGAGTGATCGTAGTTTTTGCTAGTACTGGTCAGAGATGCCTTCCCTTTTAGGGATTTTGCTCTGTCATGTAGTAGCTTCCTCCTCCTGTTGTAAAGTTTGTTAATGGCTGGGGTCCACCAGACAGGGCGCCTGCCTTTGGGGGAATGGGTCTTGGTTTTATTTGGGATTGCATGATCCATGCATTCTTGAAGGTGCCTGCAGGGACCGCCACTAGCATCTCCGTCTGGTTCTACAGTTATAAACTGCAATCTGAATAGTACATTACTATTCACTACTCTACATTCTGACCACACTTATGCTCCATGGCCCAGGTGGAGTGTAAGTGTGGTCAGAATGTAGAGTAGTGAACAGTAATGTCCTGACAAATATACTGGATAACAGTTGTCAATTGAATCTGTTCTCTTCCCCCACCACTCAACTAATCCAACCATCACACTGAAACCAGCATGGGTATGTTGCTAAACAAACCTCTATTGTTGGGACCATTGTTTCATTTGGTTTATCATTGTTTAAACTGTGTGCATAATAATATTCCCTGTTGAATAATCATCTTATTGCCTGCCTGACATACCAATAACTGGCATGCTGTTGCAGCCCTGAATGCCATGCCATATATGCATGGGTTCTGTTTACTATGGCACTGTTATAATTGCACTGTTTTGGGTAAATTGGAATATCCATGCATGCTATTTTGACTAATGATGTAATGTATTGTGCATGACTAACCAATATTCGTTGTTAATTTCCACACCATAGCACATATGGGAAGGTAGATTCCAACAAATCCACCTCTCCCACCTGGCCAAGGGACCAGGTCCCAGCACATCTGGGATCCAACCCAGACCTCCCTCATCTGCTGGTCCTGCACCACTCTTGGGTAGAACCGCTGGAGCGGATGGGGCTCACCCCCCCCACAAGTGGGCGTGTTGAGGACATTGTCACCCGGGATGAGGTCTGTGGCATGATGCACAGTGTCCTCCAGATGGAGCTGGATGACCACCTGTACCAGGTGGAGGGCAGGCTGTCACAGCTAGAGGGGCAGTTGGCCCCTGCACCCAGTCCCCAGCACATCCACCTTTGGGGCTGTGAAGGAGTAGTGGTGACTGCCATCTGGTGGGGACATCAGTGCCACTACTACCATCTGGAGGGTTCATGAGCCTCAGATTCACAACCACCATCCCCATCAAGGTGTTTACCCCCCCATGTGTCATACACCGCTCCTTTCTGCTGTCTTGTCTGTCTTGTCTGTCTGCAAATGCAACCTCTCCTACCAAGCCTCCCTCACCACACTTACCAATAATCCTTCCTTAACATCCCACTCTCACCTTAAAAAAAGGGGATCTGTCCCACAAAAAAATCATGTCCCATACATAGCTCTGCATTTCACCCAGGGACATGTACCCATCACACAATCTAACCCTACCAATCATCCATATTGCATTATGCCCACACACCTCCCTGTAGGGTGTAAGGCTCCAAATTCTAAATTGCCCACATTGAAAGCAGTTGCTGCTGCCAAAGAAATGCAGAGCTATGGTCCTTTCCTACACCTGTCCTGCACATCCCTACTTGTTTCTCCTCTTGTTTGTCTCCCTGCTTGCCCCAATTTCACCACATTCCTATCTCCCATTTTTCTTTTCTTTATTTGAAATTAGCGTGGGTTTAAGTGGCTGTAAGTGGCCGTAAGCAGGTGTAAGCTAAACTAAGCTCACGTAAGCATCACTTAGCTCTATGCAAACCTGCACAAACCCATGCAAACCCATTTACAACTGCTTTAAAGTGCCTTAATCACTCTGTCTCCATCAGCCCCTGCTCTGCCCAGCAACAAAATAAGCAGCCTTTGCAAGCCTCAAACCCAGGACCATACACACTATAACCAAAGTGATTTACCACTAAGCCACTTCAGATGTAAAGAAATTGGATGTTTTCTCAAACATTTATATATGTAAATGTCTGTATGTATTTGTAGATATATATATATATATATATGTGTGTTTGTGTGTGTGTGTGTGTGTGTGTGTGTGTGTGTGTGTGTGTGTGTGTGTGTGTGTGCATGTGTGCGTGTGTGTGTGTGTGTGTGTGTATATACATCTATATACATATATATATATATATATATATATATATATATATATATATGTGTATATGTCTACATATATCGTCTATATATATAGATATATATATATATATATATATATATATATATATATATAATGTGTATATGTATATATATATATATATATATATATATATATATATATATATATATAGCGAGAGAGAGAGAGCTAGGACTGTTGAACGAAAATTCAACAGTCTGAATCCATTATCACCGAACACACTTTAACAAAAGTGCTTTCACCAAAAAAGCACTTTCGTTAAAGTGTGTTCAAAAAAAAAAAGAAAAACTAAACATTACATTTACATTTTTGCAGGGGGGGCTGTGCCCCCCTACTTTTATATTCTCACTCTGAGGTTGCACTACAGTGGGGAAAAGGGAATTTTTCCTTATCCCCACTGTAATGCGATCTCTGCAACAGGCATACTTACGCAAAAATGCTTCTTCGGTGAGAAGCACTTTCGCGTAAGTATGCTCGGCTGTTTTACATTCGGTGAAATGGCTGGTCGAGCATTAGTTCTGTACCCATAGATAGATATATATAAAAAAAAAAACACAACAAATAAATATATGACCAAAGGCACTGTTAATGGGGGTGAGGGGCCCAAAATAAGTACCTCTTGTAATTATTGATATCATCCCCTCCTCCACAGCTGAACAGATCTGTCTTGCAACACAATAATCAACACTTGCAAGTCTCATACCCAGGACCCTACACAACATAGCCACAAGTTAACAATAATCCATCTCAGCTGTACGATGTCAAGATGTTATCAATAACATATCCTGCAGAACAGTCTGTGCACCATAGGGAATGTACAATATGGAAGCAGTAAACATTCCAATTATACATATACACACACACATACATATATATATATATATATATATATATATATATATATATATATATATTATATATATATATATATATATATATATATATATATATATATATATATATATATATTTATATATATATATATATATATATATATATATATATATATATATATGTGTATGTATCTACACAAGCATACACATATACATATATTACTACTTATGGATATGTATAAGAAGATATATATTTAGAGGGTGCACAGCATATCGAACAGCCAGTATTCCTACAGTTGCCACCTTTTAAAATGGCCAGTGTTTCATTCTTTCATACAAAAGACAATTATTGCATGAAACGTATACCCACAGACAAGTCAAAGGATATCACACCACACACAAGTTTGCATACATAGAAATGTTTATTTGTGTACTATTTCAGTTGTATATGCCATTTTGAACAGCATTTAGGTGTTTGAAATACATAATAACTGAGTAATGCAACTCTCAAACAAAACCTTTGATACAGTAATCTGAAAGCATAACATATGTTGCTGTCCAGGCAAAGGCCTTCAAGTAGTACAACAGTAAAGAAACACTGGCCTGGAAGATAAGAATCAATCAACACTAATTAATTATAGATGTAGTTTAGGAGCCTCTGTACTCAACCCTTACAGGAAAAGAATTAAGTTGTCACAATGAAAATATATCTGTGACATAACAATGCTTAACTTAAAACATCACTATCACACTGACAAACAGAACTGTTTGTAAGACAGTAAGCACTAGCCCACCACTGTTCCCATGGTGAAATGTATGAAAATATACCTTCATGTGTCTTACTACTAATATCCCTCATATGTTGTAATAACCTAGGTTAAAAATGGTGCATAACCCTCCCTCGTAGAATGACCTACAAGGGCATATAACAGTGTTACATACACTGACCTCTGGACTGTACAAGGTCACGCACGTTTTGTCCAGCTGTAGCCCTCATATATATGGACCCTACCCCACACCATATGTGGGAGTCCACAACATCACTGGAATGATAGCAGGAATGCCAGCACTACATAATGATAGGCCACTACTTAACCTCTTACTGCATGACATATGGACAAAGCCTGGTATATAGGTGGACGACAGAGGCTGGAACACAGGGCCATATTTGGAATACTGCTGTTATACACTGTGAAAGTTGCCAGTGTTACAGGAGTGGTTGCAACATACCCTTACTCAGGAACATGAAGTCAGAAACACAATTGGATGTTGCCAAGTACTGACAGAACTCAGCAGACAGAATGCCACTGATATATCAGAGACAAGACGTGTGTGGTGAACAGACAAAATATAACAGCCAATCCCCTGGCCATCATGTGGATAGGCCCACAGCTGAGAGGTATGCAGACAGACTGAATTCCATGCAACACTAGCATGTACACACAAACCTTGTAAAACTAGCAGTATACAATGCATATTATAACAATACTCACACTGTCCGTAGGTCTGGAACCTTATACAAATATGTAGTTGGCCTGTGTCTGCAAGTCCTCTTGTATGAGGTATTGATACCTGCTACCTGTAACACTGCTGCCCACACAGAGGAAGGACGTATTCAATACAGGAAAGATAAACGGACAACACAGACATGATGTAGTAATTTATAGTAGTGGGTGTCCATGACAGTGGTAATTGGAAGTACTACACAGCTGGCTGCATGCAATTAGCAAGTGATGAACACTGATTGGTGCAGAGGCCATCACCTGATCATGAACATCACCAACAAGCAGCTCAATCCCTGTAGTGGGGAGAGAGAGAGAGAGAGAGAGAGAGAGAGAGAGAGAGAGAGAGAGAGAGACTAAAAGTACAAACCAAATCAAACCAAAACAAAAGTATATAACACAAGGGACACATAAAAGTGTACCTAGAAGAGAGGACAATACTACAACAGGTATGTGAAACATATATGCATGTAATTGAATATAGTACTTGGTCTGTAATAATGGGATAGATGATGTGGAAAGATTTATATGTGCCATCAAGACTTGTTGTAATGATGTCCTGCTGAACAACTGCTATGGACATAGCATGTGGGCCTGTGAGCAGTGGGCCGTACCTTTCAACTGTGCAGATAAGTACTGAATGTCAAGATGTAACTCATCATATTGTGTGCCCTGTACCTCAAGACATGTATATTAGTGTGGCAAATACCTGGTGGTGGAAGTAATGAAGTTATGCTAGACACGTGAGTTTCAGACCTCACCACCTGCAGGACAGTCATGTTAACGTGAAATGTACCATGCACAAATGCCATAGGTTTGTAATAGGCATAACTGCAGTCTGTCCCTATATATTCCCCCCTAATGTTAGGCTGTGTCCACATGTGACACCCGTCTGTTTTGTAGCAAGGCAGAACTGTGCAGCTGTGGAGGAAGGAGAGTTAGACAGCGTGGACCTGGTGTTTGAATGCACTGTATATATATATATATATATATATATATATATATATATATATATATATATATATATATGTATAGGAACACTACATAATTTCAAAAGTTTGAAATACTGAATTTCAAACTTTCGAGACCATATAGCCGAAACCCCAAACTGCCAAAAGACCAGAAGCATGCATTCCAAAATCCCGACTATCGGGAGTTTGAAATTTGTGCTTCTAGAGTTGCAGTATGGTGGAAGGGCAGGTAAGTATTTCTGTTTAACTGCGTTCGTTAGAGGTTTAGTGTGTAAGTGTGTGTTGTGAGTGTGATGTGTCTATGTGAGGGCCAAGGGGGATGTAGGCGTGTGGTGGTGTATTCATGTGTTTGTCTGGGTAGTGCGACCTTGGAGTTAGAATATTTAAGGAGGGGGTGTGGAGGGTGCAGCAGCCCACATGGAAAATTAATTTAGCTATAATGTTTAAAGACACACACAAGACATCCCACTCAGATACTACAACTACAAAATTAAAGAAGAAAAGTACTTTTATACCTCCACCACATCCATTTGTTGATTTGTATGAAAAAACTGCCATGAGGGAGGTGTACAAATTGTACAATAAAGTGAGAACTAGTAAACCTCTTAGTAATTTACCGCTGAAAACATATTCAAATGTTATCGGGACAATGAGCAGCAATGATAAAGGTACTGTTAAACACATTGTTAATTCTGCACAATCCACTCGTAGTTCATGTGTGGATAGGTGCAGTGGAACAAAGGATATGTATTTAAACACATTTTTAACAAGTAATTGCAATTTTGATAAGCTCCCACAAGGACAAGAACGGGGGATTCATCCGAAATATATTGTTGATGGGACATTGAAAGATCTTATCTACTTGTAAGGTAAAAAATTAAATTCCATCAACGGGTTAAAAATTGATAATGCATATTTACACAAGTGTTTAACATTAGAGATTGTACCCATGGGCTTGAGATTTTATTAAAATACCCATGGGAATTAGTGTTACAGATAAGAATAAAACAGAATTTAATCACATGTTTAATGAGTTTGGATTTAGTTTTATGAAACTTATAATCAAGTGTAATGATGAGAAATTATGTCAGTTAGAGCAACTTAATAGTAAAATAACTAATGATTTATTGTACTTCCAATGGGAGAAATTATATGTTAGGCAATTTTCAGTGGCTGATAGGAAGATGCAGAAAATTTATGAGAGAAAATACAAGATTAATAGAGATGTTGAACAATATAACAATGGTCTTGCATGTGTTTGGAATGAAAATAAACACGACAAAACACATACAGATAAAGTTAATTTATATAGGATGGAGTTTGAACATGAGAATTTGTATGAGGGTAAGGGTTATAAACATGACTGGTCAAACTTTCAATAGGGTTGGAAACACAGTGACAACCAAAATGGTACAAGGGAGAAGTAGAAAGACAACAGAATTACAACTACAAAAAAGGCAAGCAGAAGGACATAAATTGGGGAAAGGTACACGGTGGTATCACACCTAAATACAGATGTAGTGAGAACGTCAGCAGATAAAGACATAAATGTCAATGGGGTTATACATAGTTTTAACAATTTCAAAATTTAGAATTATTCTAGTTTATTGTTGCGTACTATTCATTTTGATTTATTATCTAAGGGAATGAAGTTTATACCAACACCCATTTTTGATCTGGTGGATTGTCTTTGTGAAATTAAATTGTTTGTTCGAAAAATTAATTTAGCTATGATGTTTAAAGACACACACAAGACATCCCACACAGATACTACAACTACAAAATTAAAGAAGAAAAGTACTTTTATACCTCCAACACATCCATTTGTTGATTTGTATGAAAAAACTGTCACGAGGGAGGTGTACAAATTGTACAATAAAGTGAGAACTAGTAAATCTATCAGTAATTTAAAGGAGGTTGAATTAAATACACTTCAGGCCCTGAAACAAGATCTTAATATTCGAGTGATGAAGCCGGATTGGGGGTGGGGTGGGGGTGGTAATATATGTTTCCATGGAGTATACTAAAAAACGTATGATATACTCCATTTATCGGGTAACTATGACACTATATCAATTAATGAAATCAATATTGAATACCAGCGCATAGATTACTATATAGAAAAATTTTATATAGATGGAAGGATTACAGTGGATATATACAATTATTTCAAGGTCAGGTATCCCAAACTAGCAATGCTAGTAGGTATCCCTAAGATACACAAAAGTGTTAGTGACCCCCCCCCCCACTTTTTTGACCAATTATATCTGGTAGTCACTCTAAAGCTTTCCCAATAGGGCAGGCCATTGACATGTGGTTAAACCATCTATATGCCAAGATACCACATATGGTAAAGGATTCATGGGAATTCTTAAGTAAATATCCTATTGATGGATGGAAAGAGGGACTTATATTTGTGACTATTGATGTTATAGACCTTTTTTCCTGCATTCCTAAAGAGGCTGGTTTGGAGGCATTGTGTAGTAGTATTAGAAAACATACTATAATGGAATGGGATACAATATGTCTAATCATGGAATGTATGTCAATAGTGCTCAGGGGCGTCTCGTCCTATCGGACTGTCGGACTGCAGCCCCCCCCCCACCTAGAAAAAAACAAAAAAATATCTGTTAAACAAAAAATTCACAACTGCCTTACCAGCAGTCCGGATAGGGACAAACAGGTACTCAGCAATCATTGCTGTGAGATACCAGGATTCTGTGCGTTGACAATCGCACCACACAGAGGAGCTCCAGACTGCTTCAGCCACAATCAGAGGACTGAGCTGCTCTCGCAGGACTTGCAAGACTTTTTCAGTGTGTGGGCTTTGGTCACAGAATTCTGGTAGGTGAAGGAGCATGCAAGAGTACTGGGTCACTGATCGGTCGTTTAGGCTGACGGATTTAGTAGCATACTAGGTCACTGAAGGAGTGTGCAGGATTACTGTACCGAGGAGCTGATCATTAGGCTGGTAGGAGGAGTGTGTGTGTGTGTTTGTGTGTGTGTGTGTGTGTGTGTGTGTGTGTGTGTGTGTGTGTGTGTGTGAAATGCCCCAGTTACTATATACTGGTGGCTATGAGAGAACAGGCTTGAACCCTGTACCTTGCATGCAGGTGTTAAGGACCTGAATTCCCTACCTACCACCATTTATAAAAAAAAAATTGCAGATTTTTGCCTCATATTTGATCTGATCTGTTCCTCATAGTATCTGTGGTTTCTAAATGCTGCAATGCTTGATATTTGATGGTGCAGTGGTAGTATTGTTGCTTCACAGCTGCAGGTTTTCAGGTTTGATTCTTTGCTGGGGTGCCTTCTGTGTGGTGTCTGCATCTTCTCCCTGTGTTTGTGTGGGTTTGCTTTTGTGTCCTATGTTGTTTACAAAGACATGTCTGCATTATTTCTTCCTGGGCCTCTGCTGAAAATAGTTTTTTTGTTCCAATTCAGATTGTCCTTATTAACAAATGTTAAATAAAATTGACAGGCATTTGAATTTCAGACTTCAGGTTTCTGAATGTTTAATTCTGTACATATTTGATGGTGCAGTGGTAGAATTGTTGCCTCACAGCTATAGGTTTTCTGGTTTGATTCTTGGCTGGAGTGCTTTCTGTGTGGAGTCTGCATCTCATCCTTGTGTTTGTGTGGGTTTGCTTTGGTGTCCTGCCATTTTACAAAGACATGTGTCTGCAGTATTTCTCCCTGGGCCTCTGCTGAAAATTGTTTTTGTTCCATCAGAAGTAGAATTCACAAGGATTTGTATTTTAGACTTCATATTCTTCAGAAAATGCATAGTAACACAACCTTCTATTCTAGCAGTTTTGTAAGTTTATAAGATGAATATTTGAAATTTGTCCTTATTTTTGGGACTGTATTACCCCATTATTGGCTTTGTCCAGGTTTTTTGTGCTAAGGTTGACAGCTATAGCAAGAACTGAATTCACTGAATATCTTTTGAGGCTGTATTCCCTCATAACTGAGTTTGTCCAGGTGTTTTCTGCTAAGAGGTTGACAGCTATGGTGAGAACTGAATTCATTAAATGATAGCCATTTAAGTTTCAGTCTTCCTCTCTTTCACAAAGCAGCTGATTTGGCATAGTGGTATGTTGCTCTGACTCTTTTGCACAGGGACCTTGGCAGTAAAATGTATGGTGGTAACACAGCATTTTATTCTAGCAACTTTCCAAGATTATACAAGCAATGTTTAATGTGTCCCTGGTTTTTGGGCTTTTGACCCCCCTCCCCCAATAAATTTGACTTTTTCCAGATTACTTGTGTTGCGAAGTTGAGATGCAGTTGAGTATTGAGTATATTTTACAAGGAGCTGAGAGCTGCAGGGGAAGAGAAGTTTAGTGCTGCTTATGGTAAGTCAGCTTGCATTGTTAATAGCACAACAGGTTGTGTACTTGCTTTTGATTCAGATGGTTGTTGGTTCTACTCCCACAAGGGGTGAATGCTGTCGTACTGAAAAAGTTAAGATACTAACTATGAGCCTGTTATCGGTTTGCTATCCATTTCCTATTGCAATATTACTAGCTTATCATTTTTAATGTAATATAGGCAATTTATTCCTCAGGGGCATCAGACACTTTATTTTTCGATGAAACCATGAAATATAAAGGTGTTTGCTAGCAGCAACCTCTTCATTTGTTACAGATTTATTTAATGTGGAATTATTTAGATGACTTTTTTACTTCTTCAGGGATTGTGCATATTTACTGATAATGGTGGATTGTAGAATTGTGCATATTTACTGATAATGGTGGACTGTAGAATTGTGCATATTTACTGATAATGGTGGACTGTAGAAATTTGAGTAGACTTTTATGATGGAAATGTTCTGAACTGGGCAGTTTTGTCATTATGGGTGCATGCATTTTGTTTTATTGTTTACTGGAAAGATGTTCTGAATTGGGCAGTTCTGCCACTGGTAAAATGTATTTTCTTTGAATGTGGGTTTTAATGCTGTTTCAATGAATGTGAGTTTCAAGTGCAGAGACGTTTTAATGCTAAGTTTGTTTAGCAGATGTCTTAGTGTTTGTGCTGTAAAATGCAAAATAAAACTTTCAAATGAAGTCCAAATCATCATAGAAGTAAATCAATATGCACATTAGTGTTTTTGGTAAATGGAGTGAAATAGCCAAGTAATGGATCATTGGAATGGCTGCAGGGGGAGGCTCCATTCGACCATGATTTTGTGAGGGGGAAGGGTGGCAAACTTAAAGACAGCCCCAGCTGAACTATACCTCCCAAATGTCCAGATTTTCAAAGAATGAATAGATTTTTGCTTCTTATTTTTGGTTTGTTCCTCATAAAATTTGTGGTTTTCTGGCAAATCATTTAGGAATTAAGTCACTAAATAATGACACACTGAGTTTCAGACTTCATAACCTTCAGAAAAATGCATGCTAAAGTAAGACCTGTTGTTCTATCAACTGTCTCAGTTTATACAAGAGCAATTTTTAGTACTGTTTATATGTTCCCCCAATATATTTGGCCTTGTCCAGATTTATTGCATTAACAGGTTGAGAGGTGCATGCAAATAAATTGCTTTATAGAATTAGGCATAGCCAAACCTCTCAACTGTCCCTGATTTTGGCTCAAAATGTTGCTCTTCCCCCTAGTAATCCCTCTGCAAAATAGCAATTTTGGAAGAAAATGTGGAGGGTTTACAATTATGAAATAACTGTAATAATCAGAGTTATAGATTACTTTTATTTCAGAAATGCATGTAGATTCTTTTATTTTGTCAGCTGCTCAAGTGAGCAGTACTAATATTAAAGTGTCCCTTCTTTAACAGGTTCACAGCTGTATTGTGTGGCTATTTTATATTTTTACATCACATTTTTGGTCCATTTTTCATAAAATTGTGTTTTTTTTGGCAAAATTGTGGGTTTTTTTGGCAAATTAGTGACAAATCATTAAAGACTGAAGTTAGAAAATAATGACAGACATTTGAGTTTTAGATTTCATACCATTCCGAAAATTCATACTAATGCAAGACATATTCTATTATCTTTCTAAGTTTATAAGAGCAATATTTAAAAATTGTCGTTATTTTTGGGCCTTTGTCCCACTTCTTTGTATGGCTTTGTCTAGATTTATTGCTCTGAGGTTGAGAGGTATGACAAATGTGTCAGGGCCATCACAGTCAGCCAGAGACATTTCAAATTGTGACATACTTCTTGCATCCCACTCTCCCATGTAGTGACTCTGGATGTGTCGGAGCAAGGCAAGGAGTAGTTATGCAGTGTAAATGTGCAGAGTATCGCCCCCATCCAAGGTAGACACAAGTACTAGAGTGGCTTTTCATCTGTCCTTGATTTTTGCATAATGGTCTGGTTTCTGTCATATTTTTTGTACTGTTGATTTATGCTTATTACTTAAAGTGCCTGTTGCTCTGTGTTTAAGAAGCAGTACTTTAATGACCATCAGGTAAGCTTGGCTGAGATTGTAAGATGCAAGTAAGCTTTAATAAGCATACTGTTAAAGAATTGCCAACATTGAAAGCCTTTCTGTTGTTGCCATGTAGAGAATACTTAACTAGATAATGTATACGCCTTGGGTATTGAAATGCATATGACAGTATTTGTAATAAAGGACAGATTACATTATTTTAAGAAGCTCATTACACTTGGAGACTTCCAGTTATCTCTGCAGGCTTTACCCGTAAACTAAACAGAATGCCAACTGTGTGGTCCATAACCTGTACAGTAATCCCTTTAAGCAATGTATCTTGAGCTTATTTCTTGTTTGCTTTTCGTTTTTTACTTTGATTATGTTTTCCCCATGAAACAAGTAGATAGTTATCAGGCAGCAGGTCTTTTTTTGGATAAGAAACATTTTTACATGTGGGGCATCAGACATTTCTACTTTCAGCATGTTACTTGGTACTTTAATAAAGCTGAATATAAATTATAATTAAAACTGCAGTGCAAGAACTGGTTTGAGTTGAGTGCTACTTGATTTTGACTGGCATTCCATTAATGTATTTAAAAAGTAATTTATTTTTTCATGCCTCACAACCTTTTTGTTTCCATCTAGATATTAAGTAAGCTGTCATGCAGCCAATGCACTAAAATATTTTTATTCTTCTACACTTCATTTTGTCTTGATTGGACTTTCATAATGACGGTGGCACCCAGGGCAGTGTATTTAGTTAGTTTTTGTGCTTTTGAGCATAGCTCCTCCCCTTTCTAGTTGGCCATGCCCCTTCCCATTGACCCCACCCATTCAGCTGTCTCCTACAGCCCCCCTTTGATTTGAAGTCATCAGCCGCCACTGATAGTGCTCGATAATAATTTCATATATTTTGAGGGCGAACACTTCCGTCAAATCAGAGGTGTTGCAATGGGGGCAGCATGTGCCCCCATTTTTGTGAACCTGGTCATGTTAGACTGGGAAGACACGGTTCTTTTTCCCAGTACGTACTACAAGTATATCAAGCACTATTCTAGATTCCTTGACAACATATATATCCTTTGGGATGGTAGTACTGAAAAATTAGAAGGTTTTTATCAATTTTTTAAATACAAGCAGTGAATATCTTAAATTCACACACTCCTCCAGTAAGGAAGGTATAGCTTACTTGGATACTTATATTTCCAGTCAAGATAAGGGATTTAAATCTCATATCTACCGTAAAAATACCTTCGCTAATGACTACTTTGAATATACCAGTTATCATCCTGAAAAAGTAAAATATAATGTATTTAAAGGGCAATGCATTTGTGCAGCATGAATGACATCTCAATATGAAGATATGATAGATGAAATGGTTTATATAACAGGTTTGTTCAAGGAGGGGGGTTATAAGGTAGACATGATGAATAATGTGAGACAGTATGTTATACAGGAATGGGGGTCAAAGTGACAACCTTTATTAGGTTCACTTCTTGTTGGTAATTCTACCCAAATTATTGGACGAAGGGTTAATCAAATAAGTGACAGCCATCAACGTTCATGCATCCTCAGGTATTGTCTTGATGTAGGGCAAGTAAAAAGTATATTGATTAAATATTGGAATCTAAAGTTGGTGGATCAGGCCCTTTCTGATATAATTGGGGGGAAACAGACTTTTGTATATAAGATGGGCAGGAATATAAAGAGCTATCTGGAACATCATAAACATGTAACAATGGCTAAGGATGTTATTAAAAATAGCAGACACACCAAAAAATGTGGGTGCTGTAATCAATGCTCATACATACTAGAGGAGGAAGCCATCTTAATAGAGAATGGGTTAAATATCATAGTTAAGTTCAAACAGGGTAATTGTAATTCCAAAATGGTTATATATTTGGCTAAGTGCACTCAATGTGCAGGTTTTTACATAGGAAAAATGGAGAGATGCTTTAGGAAACATATTTATGATGATATATATATATATATATATATATATATATATATATATATATATATATATATCTATAGCATCAGAAGGAAGGACACCAACAATGCCTTATACAGGCACATAGAAAAACAAGGAGAGACTCATGATTTTAAGTTTGCCATTTTAGAAGGTATTGTGATGGATCCCGGGGGGGGGGGGTTATAAAGCCCTTCTTGGGTATAAGAAAGTGTGGTGGCAACTTTTAACGGATGCTTCAACACCACCTGGTCTTAATGACCACATTTCTAGCAAACCCATTTTAGCTATAAAATAAGATGAGTAATAATACACTAGGCGATGGGCAAAGAGTACAGTTTACACCCACTTCTGAAGTTGTATAATCCAAGGGTAATTTAATATACATCTTACATTTTACAATTTAGATTTCATAAGTGTTATTTATGCAAGACCATAGTAATTATATTTATTATATTATATTGTATATATATATATTATATGTATACTATATACATCATATGTATATTCATTTTTAATGTATATTAAGTAGGTTGTTCATAGGTTCATAGGTTCATACTAGGCTATCTGCTATAGGGCATTTATAAGCTTAGCCAGAGTGTGTTTGGCTTTCGCCACCCATTTTAAATTAATTTTGCTATGCCCTTTTTCGAGGTTAATATACTGTGCCTCTGTCTAACAGTGACACAGAAGTGATACCCGGGGTAAACCTACGATCTACCATCCACTCATCAAGATTCCTCTTGAAGAGAGTCAATGAGGGACTCTGCCTAACCTGGACTGGGATTTTATTCCAGAGTGAAGGGAGCCTCTGGGTTATGAATATGTCCCTCCAGCATGTCCTATTTATTACAGTGCTGAGGTTCAAGTCTCTCGAGCGCGTAGCTCGATGGGATTTGGATTTTCTGAGGTGCAGCATCTCTATTAATTCCGGGTTGGACATGGCTTTATACGTCAGGCACAGATCGCCTCTGAGCAGGCGGTATGCCACTGAGTAGAGCTGGAGTTTCTTTAACCGGGCAGCATATGGCATCTGTTTGAGCCCTTTGATCCTCTTGGTGAGGTACTTTTGGGGTCTTTCCAGTTGCTGCAGGTGTCTGGTAAGGTACATCCCAAAAGGGGCATTGTACTCAATTATGGGCCTGATGAGGGATGAGTAAAGAGGCACGATGACCTCCCTTGATCTAGATGTGAATCCCTTCATGATTAGGTGGCTATATAAAATGTTTTTCTAACCACTTTGGCCACGTGGTTGTCAAATGAGAGATTGCTATCAACTTGGGTCCCCAGGTCCCTAATTACTTCTTCTGTACTTAATGGATTACCACCTATGTGGTAATTTGTGGGCACTTTGTTTTTGCCAAAGGGGATGACTATACACTTTTTGGCGTTTAGCTTGAGGCCATGGCTCTGGCACCAGTTGTCTGTTTCTATGAGGCCCTTTTGGAAGATGCTTGTGTCAGCTGGAGAGTCGATTATGGTGCCCAGTTTGCAGTCATCTGCGAACTTGGTCAGCCACAGTCCTTCCATGTTGGCCTGTGCCTACGAGAAATATATACCGAACAAGAGAGGTCCCAGGACTGAGCCTTGTGGGACTCCACTTGTAACTGGTTTGGAGTCTGACATGGCTCCAGCAATTCTTATCTATAATGCCCGAGTGGGGTATTGTATCGAAGGCTTTTGCAAGGTCCAGGTAGGCTGTGTGGACCACCTTCCCCTCGTCAATGGCCTTGGTGACTGTTTCAAAGAAATTGACCAGGTTTAAGAGGCAGGATCTGCCCTTAACAAAGCCGAACTGGGTAGGATCCAGTGTCTGTAGGTCCCCAATATCTTTATTTATGAGGTCCATGATGATCCTTTCCATAGCTTTGCAGACCAAGCTAGTCAGGCTTATGGGGTGATAGTTTCCAGGATCTGTTGAGGCACCACCTTTATGGAGAGGGACCACTGTTGCTGTACGCCACTCTTTGGGTACATATCCTGTAGTAAGGCTGAGACTGAACAGTAGTTTTATGTTTGGGTTTAGCTCTTCTTGGAGTTCATGTAGGATGCAGCCCGGGACACCGTCTGTTCCCATTGATGCTGTGTTTTTTGCTTTGGAGGGGGCGGCTCTTACCTGAGCATCTGAGATGTCAGGGGGGCAGCACTCTGCTGGGATAGATATTTGCCCTTTTGGTGGGGATGGGAGGAGAAGTTTGCGCTGAACCTGTCAGCTAGGATGTTGGCAATGTCTGTGGGTTCGGTGTATTTTGTCATTTTGGACTAATTCTGAGCATATCTGGGAATTCCCACCCAGGTTCCTAACATAACTAAAGAAAGCCTTGTGATTATCCTTAGTGTCCGTGCAATTTTTCTCTCGAAGCTGGCCTTAGACGATTTTATGAGTGCCCATAGTTTTTTGCTAATACTGATCAGAGATGCCTTCCCTTCTTGGGATTTTGCTCTATCATGTAGTAGCTTCCTCCTTCTATTGTATAGTTTGTTTATGGCTGGGGTCCACCAGACAGGACGTCTGCCTTTGGAGGATTGGGTCTTGGTTTTATTTGGGATTGCATGATCCATGCATTCCTGAAGGTGTTCATAGAATGCGTTTATAAAGGATTCTGCGGTCTGGGCCGTTGTAGTATTCTCTTAGTGACTTAGCAATATACATGTATTAGTTTAAGTGTATTATTAGTATTTATTTTTAATTTTACTTACATCTATACATTTTTTATACTGAATTTCATGATGAATGTTTGTATATGGAACCACATGATGAATTTAGTTATGCTCTTTCAGTTTACTCATTTTTATGGTTCATAGTATTATACTGGAGCAGCTAGTTTTTTATATATGATAGAAACAATGTATTTTATTAGTTGAACATTTTATTGTGTGTATGCCTTTTTAAAGAAAAAATTTTGGTGCCAAGTTTTGTATTTAAGCACCAGTGTTCCGTTACTATTACGTTCTGATGAAGCCCAGTTTTGCTGGGTGAAAAACATTTGTATTTTTGTATGAAATAAAGTATTCTCAGTCATTGGAGTATTATTGTCACCTTCTGGTGAAATCTGGGCATTTTGGTCATTTTACACAGTATTGTTCCAGTTCATGGTTTATTCAGGAGTTGAACGCTATGGATGTCACCGGTGATGTACTTCCAAAATCTACTAATGTAGAGAGAGACGACATGATAAGACATCAAGCGGAAGTTACTTCACTCAAAGGTGAAGTAAGCTGTCTTACTGATTTATTTGCCAAGACAGCAGTGGCTGATAACAACAATTTGGGTGAGGGAGCCGTTCTTAAAATCAACAGTGGCCAAGCAGCTACTATTCACTTTTCTAAAGGCAATGAAACCCAGGAAGAGAATCTACGGACTGAGCTGGGGTCCATGAGCATCAGGAATACCTTATAGTTAGCAAAGAGAGGCAGTGACGTACTAGGAGGAGCCCAACAATTGATCTGCCAGATGTTCCAACTTTAACTGAGCCTCTCTATAGTAGCAAAATCAACACTATGGATTTTACCTTTGACTTCTCTTTCTATGACATTGACAAGGAAGCCAAATGCACGGGTGCTAAACCAAAGAGAGCACTACCACTGAAAACATATTCAAATGTTATTGGGACAACGAGTAGTAATGATAAAGGTACTGTTAAACACATTGTTCATTCTGCACAATCCACTCGTAGTTCATGTGTGGATAGGTGCAGTGGAACAAAGGATATGTATTTAAACAAATTTTTAACAAGTAATTGCAATTTTGATAAGCTCCCACAAGGACAAGAATGGGAGATTCATCCGAAATATATTGTTGATGGGACATTGAAAGATCTTATCTACTTGTTAGGTAAAAAATTAAATTCCATCAACGGGTTGAAAATTGATAACACATATTTACACAAATGTTTAACATTAGAGATTGTACCCATGGGCTTGAGATTTTATTAAAATACCCATGGGAGTTAGTGTTACAGATAAGAATAAAACAGAATTTAATCACATGTTTAATGAGTTTGGATTTAGTTTTATGAAACCTATAATCAAGTGTAATGATGAGAAAGTACGTCAATTAGAGCAACTTAATAGTAAAATAACTAATGATTTATTGTACTCCCAATGGGAGAAATTATATGTTAAGCAATTTTCAGTGGCTGATAGGAAGATACAGAAAATTTATGAGAGAAAATACAAGAAAATTAATAGAGATGTTGAACAATATAACAATGGTCTTGCATGTGTTTGCAATGAAAATAAACACGACAAAACACATACAGATAAAGGTAATTTATATATGATGGAGTTTGAACATGAGAATTTTTATGAGGGTAAGGGTTATAAACATGTTCAAGAGAAATCTTGACCAATGGATGGGAGATCGCAGATATACCCCAGGGATTACCTCAGTGTCAATGCTCGACAGAGGCACAGCAAAATAATGGGTATAGTTCCCCATACTAAAGGGGTGGCGTAAGCCACAAAACTATGGGCTAGGCTTGTAAATGCCCTCGGGCAGATAGCTTAGTATGAACCTATGAACCTATGAACCTATGACCGGTCAAATTTTCAGCAGGGTTGGAAACACAGTGACAACCGAAATGGTACAAAGGAGAAGTAGAAAGACAACAGAATTACAACTACAAAAAAGGCAAGCAGAAGGACATAAATTGGGGGAAAGGTACACAGCGGTATCACACCTAAATACAGATGTAGTGAGAACGTCAGCAGATAAAGACATCAATGTCAATGGGGTTATACATAGTTTTAACAATTTCACAATTTATAATTATTCCAGTTTATTGTTGCTTACTACTCATTTTGATTTATTATTTAAGGGAATGAAGTTTATACCGACGCCCATTTTTGATCTGGTGGATTGTCTTTGTGAAATTAAATTGTTTGTTCAAAAAATTAATTTAGCTATAATGTTTAAAGACACACACAAGACATCCCACACAGATACTACAACTACAAAATTAAAGAAGAAAAGTACTTTTATACCTCCAACACATCCATTTGTTGATTTGTATGAAAAAACTGTCACGAGGGAGGTGTACAAATTGTACAATAAAGTGAGAACTAGTAAATCTATTAGTAATTTAAAGGAGGTTGAATTAAATACCCTTCAGGCCCTGAAACAAGATCTTAATATTCGAGTGATGAAGCCGGATAAGGGGGGGGGGGGTTGGGAGTGGTAATATATGATTCCATGGAGTATACTAAAAAAATGTATGATATACTCCATTTATCGGGTAACTATGGCACTACATCAGTTAATAAAATATCAATATTGCATACCAGCGCATAGATTCCTATATAGAAGAATTTTATATAGATGAAAGGATTACAGTGGATATATACAATTATTTCAAGGTCAGGTATCCCAAACTAGCAATGCTAGTAGGTATCCCTAAGATACACAAAAGTGTTAGCGATACCCCCTTTTCGACCAATTATATCTGGTAGTCACTCTAAAACGTTCCCAATAGGGCAGGCCATTGACATGTGGTTAAAACATCTATATGCCAAGATACCACATATGGTAAACAATTCATGGGAATTCTTAAGTAAATATCCTATTGATGGATGGAAAGAGGGACTTATGTTTGCAACTATTGATGTTATAGACCTTTTTTCTTGCATTCCTAAAGAGGCTGGTTTGGAGGCATTGTGTAGTAGTATTAGAAAACATACTATAATGGAATGGGATACAATATGTCTAATCATGGAATGTATGTCAATAGTGCTTGATAATAATTTCATGTATTTCGAGGGCAAACACTTCCGTCAAACCAGAGATGTTGCAATGGCGGCAGCATGTGCCCCCATTTTTGCAAACCTGGTCATGTTAGACTGGGAAGACATGTTTCTTTTTCCCAGTATGTACTACAAGTATATCAAGCACTATTCTAGATTCCTTGACGGCATATATATCCTTTGGGAAGGTAGTACTGAAAAATTAGAAGGTTTTATCAATTTTTTAAATACAAGCAGTGAATATCTTAAATTCACACACTCCTCCAGTAAAGAAGGTATAGTTTACTTGGATACTTATATTTCCAACCAAGATAAGGAATTAAAATCTCGTATCTACCGTAAAAATACCTTCTCTAATGACTACCTTGAATATACCAGTTATCATCCTGAAAAAGTAAAATATAATATATTTAAAGGGCAATGCATTTGTGCAGCACGAATGACATCTGAATATGAAGATATGATAGATTTAATGGTTTATATAACAGGTTTGTTCAAGGAGAGGGGTTATAAGGTAGATATGATGAATAATGTGAGACAGTATGTTATACAGGAATGGGGGTTAAAGTATCAACCTTTATTAGGTTCACTTCTTGTTGGTAATTCTACCCAAATTATTGGACGAAGGGTTGATAAAGTAAGTGACAACCATCAACGTTCATGCATCCTCAGGTATTGTCCTGATGTTGGGCAAGTAAAAAGTATATTGATTAAATATTGGAATCTAATGTTGGTGGATTAGGCCCTGTCTGATATAATTGGGGGGGGAACCGACTTTTGTATATAAGATGGGCAGGAATATAAAGAGCTATCTGGAACATCATAAACATGTAACAATGGCTAAGGGTGTTATTAAAAATAGCAGACACACCAAAAAATGTGGGTGCTGTAATCAATGCTCATACATACTAGAGGAGAAAGCCATCTTAATAGAGAATGGGTTAAATATCACAGTTAAGTTCAAACAGGGTAACTGTAATTCCAAAATGGTTATATATTTGGCTAAGTGCACAAAATGTGCAGGTTTTTACATAGGAAAAATGGAGAGATGCTTTAGGAAATGTATTTATGATCATATATATAGCATCAGAAGGATGAACACCAACAATGACTTATACAGGCACATAGAAAAACAAGGAGAGACTCATGATTTTAAGTTTGCCATTTTAGAAGGTATTGTGATGGAAAGCAAGATGGCCGCTGTCCTGTAGGGAGTGCTAAAACCCATGAGAGCATCACTTCAAAATTTCTCTGCTTAATTTACATGTAAGACTTGGTGATTATCTCATCAAAAATACGGATGAACTACCCTTACACTTCGTTTCACTTACCGGAAGGAAAGAAAATCTGGAAACTCTTACCCTTTAGGCTGGATTTCTGCTGATTACTTGTTCATCTGTTGACCACGTGTGAAACCAGTACAGTGAGGGGTAAGGCCAGAGAACTTGAAATTAAATCAGAAAAAGAATTCTGCTAACTTTCTGCTTTCTACAGACAACAATCAAAATGCCACTAACATCAGAAGATATGGAAAGCCAAATTACCAAAACTAAATATACAGCTATCAACTCTCCAGAGAAAGACTCTACATCTACATCTAAAAGAGCCAGATTCCAGAAGGCATTGGATACTAATAAAAACGCTAATATAGCTAAAGGTAAAACAGAAAACTCTAACCTGGATGACCTAAAAGCTGCACTTCAACCATTACAAGATGCTATACAAAATCTTGCTGATCAGACAAAGGCTATTGGTTCATCAACAGACAAGATATTAATAAGGTTGGACAAGATTGAATCCAAAATAATGGACCAGGACATCAAAATTGATACCATGCAGAACGAGATGATCTCAAATAAAAAATCAATTCAGGAGCTGCATACAAAAATACTGGACCTCGAAGCTAGGTCAAGAAGAAACAATCTAATTATAAGAGGTATCCACGAAAGCATCAAACACAACAGGCTGACAGAGGTGCTAACATCCATATTTAAACTTTTTCTAGACAATGAGCAAGAAGTTAAACAAATCACAATAGAAAGAGCACACAGAGCGTTAAGAGCTCCCCCGGTGGCAACCAACCTTAGAATTGTATATGCTAGAATTCTAAATTTCTATCATGTGAACAAGCTGATAGCTGCAGCTAAACTCAAAAAAACAATAACATGGCAAGGAATGAAAATATCCATATCGCAAGACCTACCCCAACAAATCAAGTTGGTAAGACAACAATTAGCCCCCTACTGTGCCTTCCTCATTAACAGAAACATAAGGTTTCAAATGAAGTACCCCAACTCTCTGTCATTCACAAGCCAAGACCAGAAATACACAATCAGCAATAAAGAAGATGCTGCAATTCTATTTACTAAACTTTTCAGAACCAACCCTGGTAAAGAGACGAAATAAACAGGTTCTATCACCCTCATGCTTTTACAAACTTGAATAAGTAGCAATAAAAAACTTTATCTCTAAGATCTCTTAGTCCTAGAAAAGCTCGCTTACCTTAACACAATACATCGCCTTGAACATACCAAATCAGAGATGGGCCTGAGTATTTCGGACTTGCCTTCAGTGTTTGGATTCTTGGCCCTCGCTTCTCGTGATCCCCTGAAGCCTTAAATAACAAACACTGCCTCGTGGTCATGAGGATCCAACCGTACCACCTATAACTACAATTCCCAGCAGACGTCCAAATCTAACGTGACCTCAGCGTGCTTGGTAACCTCCCAGAATACAATGCAACCTTAAAGCGAGAGGATGGACTAATAGATTATCTTCATATCTGGATTGGTTTCCTTTGGCATCCCTGAAATCGATAACCCAATGGAAACAAAGGGAAAGTTATCTCAGAGATATCCGACCTGTCTCCATGTCGCAGGACTTGAGAAAAGATGTAATTTGAAGGTACTGTTAACCGCTTTTAAGAAGGGTTATTCCAATTAATTAACCTCCTAGAAATATCTAAATGGTCAATGTTTCAAAGCTAATAGTCCCAGTTAACCTGTTATGGTGCCCCTGGATAGTACAACCGAGGAACTGTCCGTTCCCTTGACTGGTCATTCTACTGAATCTTTTGGTTCTATATCCAGGTGCACTTATACATTCTATAATATAACATTAATAGGGTACACGCAGGAAACCTATTCTTAAATGTCTGTTTCATCATTTAAAGATCAGTGGGTGACTGCTGAAAGAAAGTGCGTAGTTTACTCAGAAACAGCAGATAAGATGGAGTTCTAACAGATGTCCTATAGCTGCTATCGTTCAACACCATACTCAGCTATTGTGACCTATTGATGTTTTTTGCTAGATTATATGTGTTTATATTGCCACAAAGATAATCGTATTGTTAAGTAGAATTTCTGTACATGTATGCCCATACATCTCTCTCCAGATCTGCTAGCATGTAATACTTGTAAAAATGTGTGCTGGCATGTGAGACAAGGGCAACTTTGCGGGTGGGTGCAATGTTATTCTGCATTTAACCAGCTAGATAAATGCTCTGAAACTTCAACACGGATTTAATATATCAGCGAATAAGGGGTATATGTATATCAAAGGATGGGGATGTAATTATTGTGGTAAGAACCTCATTTACAATGTATTCTTTGTTAAAGCTATTAGCCCTCCCGGTCATAGCTTATTGCTCATATGCACCAAAGGAGGAACATTAAGTGTATTTTAAAACTTATGTGGGCATTCTACATCAATGATATGGTTACTGCATATTCCGCAAAAGTTAATATTACCCTGTTTGACAACAATATCTTGCCTGTCGCTCAAAGGAGACTGAACTACCAATAACTGTATTTTAAAACGTATGTGGTCATTCTACGCCAATGGTATAGTCACTGCATATTATGCAAGATTTAATTTTATTTTGTATGACAACAATATCTTGCCTGTTGCTCAAAGGGGGCGGAACTACTGTAAATAAGCATGACTCATAACTTAAACGGGAATTTATATAATCTGATATAAATATGGCTATATCTAATCAATAACTATTTCTCACTTAAAACACTTGAGATGGAAGCCAGTAGGATCATTTTACCTTATCCAATTCTGAGATGTAGGACATAACCTGACAAACTGTATCTCTAATTTGAGAAGGCACCGTTATGTTCTCAATTATATGGTCATATGCTATACCACAACTGTTTATGGATTTTGTAAATGCTGTCGCTTACAAGGCTCTAATCACCAGGGGTCCTAGGTACTCGATCTACTGTCTGGTCTAACTGCTTAAGGAAGCTAAAATGTAGAATATACTAACATATATCACTTTTCTTAAGATGCTGCTAGCCTGATATGTATACTGGGACATCCACCCTCATAGGCTTTTTCCTGACGCCTACAGCAGACATAATATATCTAAATGGTCTGCAAAGGTCAACCACAAAATAACCTCACTCCTACCTCCACTGCTTAGAAGGTGGGAACATGTTGATATACCTCGAGGGAAAAACACATAATTTTGAACTAGACCAAGGCACAAACTCAGGTACTCACAGTTCTTATATGAATACCCTCCTTGAGGGTCAATATGGAGATAGACCTGGGGATGAGAGTAGAACCGTACGGTGGTAAGGACATCTTCAAGTAATTCTCATGACACGAGTAAGGATGGGGATCACCTAGTTGCCCCTACATGTCAATGACGATCCAGTACTCGTAAGGCGTTATGGTACCTTATCTACTTAGTTACAACTTAAAAGGAAGGGAACATAAGGGGCTCCTTACCCTACAAGAGTAATTACACAAGCTTGAGAAAGGACCTCGCATAAGACGGAGGTAACAGTGTTACCCACTAACAATCCCTTAAATATGACTACTACTCAAACAACCATGCAGGCTTAAAACTAAATCTGTAACGTCTGTGACCTCCAGGCCAAGAGAGGGCATGAGAAGGGAAATAATAGGACACCTTCTTAGAGCTCATTTTTGCTCTATGGTATTTCCTAAAACAGTATTTAACACAGGGATTAGATCAGCGAATCACCGAAAGACTTAGATGAAACTTCTTTGAGATATAAGTGTATCCTATGACTACCACACACTAGGAAGGATAACTAATTAAGTTAGAATAGAGGTCTATAGTGGCATATACTTTATATAGACCGTGTTGACAAGATTGATTTGATCGAAAGCACCTTTTTTCTTGGGGAAATAAAGTTTGGTTATTATTAGCAGGATTCTGAACATGATAAATGATTGTGTGAAGTCTTACTAATTGTTATAAATCAAATTTTGTAATGTCATCTTACCTTTAAGTTTTGCTCTGAATGAGATAGTCAGGATTGTAACTCGAGACAGCTTAGCTCTCTAGCTGTTGTAAAATTTGGGACAGTAATCTGGGATACATGTCTCTTATACTGTACATGTGTTTTATCCTACTAGTTAGAAAGATATTGATTCACCTGACTGCAACTCGTCCAAATGGATTATGTATTCCATCCTCTTCCAGGATGAAGGAGGAAGTGGATATGCACTAGATGAATGCTGGAAGAGATGCCCATCTATTGCTAAATGCTACGGTGTATTCTTTTATGCCCTCTGCATTAAACATATATACCCTAGAAAGGATTAACCTCTACTGTTACCTACAAATGTTAAGGATGATATGTGGAAGATAGCCTCATGGAATGTCAAAGGCTTACAATCTGATAGCAAAAGAAAATGAATCCTTCATCTGGTGTTCAAAACCAATTTAGACTGCATTTTGTTACAGGAAACACACTTGTTAAAAGAACAATGGAACAGCATAAATAATAAAAAATGGATCAAAGATATTGTTGCGGCGGGGAATAGAACTAATAAAGTGGGGGTAGCTATCATTATTAAAAACTCCTTTAAACACACTATCTTAAAACAGGATTCTGACCCAGAGGGCAGATGGTGTTACTTTGTAACTAAAATAGACAATTTGGATAAACCTATTTTGATCTTAAACTTATATGCCCCTTGTACGTTCCAACACAAATTTATAATGAACTTATATAACATCTTACATAACTTCCCAGGCCACTACTTTATAGTTGGGGGAGATTGGAATTCTATCCAGGATTCAATTCTGGACAGGTCTAACAATCTGACCACAAATAATTTGCAGGCCTCCTCCGATATTTCTGAATTTAAAAATGACTTTAATTTATTTGACCCCTACCGTAATCATCCCGACAACCTGGATAATAAAGGGTTTACCTTTTTCTCACACTGTCATAAGTCCTGGTCCAGGCTGGACTTTTTTCTAATTTCAGACATATTTCGGAAATTTGTAACTACTGTTTACACCGAACCGAGGTCAATTTCAGATCACTCAAAAATTACATTAACAATAGATTGGTCCCGCTCTATCCCCAAAAAAAATTTGTTAAGATGCTGGAAACTTAACCCTAATCTACTAGGAAAGACCGATATTAAAAAAGAAATAGATACCCTGTTAGACCAATGTATACTCGCTATTAAAGACACCAACACTCCGTTTGATATAACATGGGCTACCACCAAGGTTATGATCAGAGGTTTATTAATTAATAAATCTGCTTATTATAGGAATAACTTCATCTCTAAAGAGAGGAGTATACAGGAAGAACTAAAATCCCTAGAAACACAAATCCAACAAAACTACTCATCAGAATTAGAGAAAGATATTAACCAACTCCAGGTTAAACTAGTATCCCTACAGGCTGAAAACCTATCATCCCACGAAATCAAAACCTTGGCAAATTATTTACACTGGGCTCAGCTTCCTTCTAGGTTTTTAGCGAGGTTAATTAACCAGCATAATAACACTCCCCCTATTTCAAAAATTAAGGTCCATCAAAAGTATCTCTGTAACACACAAGACATAATAAAAGTATTTGAAGAGATATATGAAGAAGTATACAACCCCATCCCTAGTATTATAGACGAGCATGAACTAAACCTATTTCTTGACAAACTAACAATACCAACTATAGAAGAACAACATCAATCTTTATTAGCAGCCGGGATCACACAAAGGGATACTATGTCATTGATCAATAACCTTAAAAATAATAAAGCACCAGGGCCAGATGGCTTCACAGCGGAATTCTATAAAGCCTTTAGTCATAAGCTAGCAACCATACTATGTCACCTATTTAATTCCATTATTCAGAAGGATGTTCATGACCCTCACCTAAATGCATCTCGAACTATTCTAATTCCTAAACCGAATAAGGACAATACCAATCCTAATAACTATAGGCTCATTTCTATTATCAATATAGACATTAAAATTTTGGCAGCAATTCTAGCAAATAGGTTGAAATTTGTGATTAATAAAATCACCTCCCCTGAACAATCCAGGTTCATAAACCAGAGACAAACTTTCGTCCAGACCCTCACTCTAAATGCTATGACTTCTTTATCATTAATCAAACATACTCCTATTTACGCCCTTGCTATCGATGCATCCAAAGCATTTGACAGAATAAACAAAAGATTCCTGATCTCGGTACTACAAAGATTTAAATTCCCCGCACAGTTTATCCACATTCTTAACACCCTTTCTAGGTTCATAGGTTCATAGGTTCATACTAGGCTATCTGCCCAAGGGCATTTATAAGCCTAGCCCATAGTTATGTGGCTTTCGCCACCCCTTTAGTTTGAATAAAACTATGCCTATTATTTTGCTGTGCCTCTGTCAAGCAGTGACACTGAAGTAATCCCTGGGGTATATCTGCGATCTCCCATCCATTGGTCAAGATTCCTCTTGAACAAGGCCAGCGAGGTGCTCTGCCTCACATGTGCCGGGATTTTGTTCCACAGCATAGGGAGTCTCTGGGTGATGAATTTGTCCCTCCAGCACGTTCTATTAATAACCATGTCAAGGTTTAAGTCTCCCCCTTGTGGTTCTGAGGGATCTAGATTTTTTGAGGTGAAGCATATTCATCAAATCTGGGTTTGACATGGCCTTATATGTCAGGCACAGGTAATCTCTGAGCAAGCGGTATGAGACTGAATAGAGCTGGAGTTCTTTCAGTCGGGCAGCATAAGACATATTTTTGAGACCCTTTATCCTTTTGGTGAGGAACTTTTGGGGCCTTTCCAGCTGCTGCAGGTGTCGGGTCAGATACATTCGAATGGGGCATTGTACTCAATCATAGGTCTAATGAGTGATGAGTACAGGGGACGATGACCTCCCTTGATCTAGATGTGAATCCTTCATGATCAGGTGGGCAATGTAGAAGGTTTTCCTAACTACTTTAGCAACATGAGTGTCAAGCGAAGGCTACTGTCAACCTGGGTCCCCAGATCCCTGATGACTTCTTCTGTGCTCAGTGGATTGCCACCTATATGGTAGCTAGGGGTAACCTTGTTTTTCCCGAAGGGTATGACTATGCTTTTCTTGGCGTTTAACTTTAGGCCATGGCTCTGGTACCAGTTATCCATTTCTGTGAGGCCCTTCTGAAGGATATCTGTGTCAGATGTGTTTTCGACTATGGCCCAGTTTGCAGTCATCTGCAAACTTTGTCAGCCATAACCCTCCTGTGTTTGCTTGTACTTCAGAAAAGTAGATGCTGAACAAGAGTGGACCCAGGACTGAGCCCTGTGGGACACCACTTGTGACAGGCTTTGAGTCTGACATGGCTCCAGCAACTCTGACCCTGTGGGTTCTGTCACTTAGCCAGTTTGCAACCCATCTTGTGATGTATGGGTTTACATTCAAGCTGATGAGTTTTTCGATGATACCTGAGTGGGGTATTGTGTCGAAGGCCTTTGCCAGGTCGAGGTAGGCTGTATGGACTGCCTTTCCCTCATCAATGGCCTTGGTGACTGTCTCGAAAAAGTCAACCAAGTTTAAAAGGCATGATCTGCCTTTGATAAAGCCAAACTGGGTTGGATCCAAAGTCTGCAAGTTCCCTATGTCTTTATTTATGAGTTCCATTATGATCCTCTCCATGGCTTTGCAGACAAGGCTTGTCAAGCTAATGGGATGGTAATTACCAGGGTCGGTGGAGGCACCGCCCTTGTGAAGTGGGACCACAGTCGCCGTGCGCCACTCCTTGATGCGTATCCTGAGGTGAGGCTAAGATTAAACAGCTGTCCTAACTGCGGGTTTAATTCCTCATTGAGTTCGTGGAGCACACAGCCGGGGACACCATCCAGTCCCATGGATGCTGTGTTTTTTGCCTTGGAGAGGGCAGTTCTCACCTGGGCATTGGAGATGTTTGGGGGGCTACAATCCTCTGGTATAGATATCTCTCCTTTTGGGGGAAGGAGAAGTTTGCACTGAACCTGTCAGCCAGTATGTTGGCAATGTGTGTAGGTTCAGTAATCTTCACATCATTTTGAACTAATTCTGAGCATATCTGGGAGTTTCCTCCTAGGTTTCTAACATAGCTAAAGAAGGCCTTATGATTGTCTTTTGAGTCCTTGGCGATTTTTCTCTCAAAATTTGCCTTGGATGATTTTATGAGAGCTCTTAGTTTTTACTTATAATGATCAAAGGTGTCTTACCTTTCAAGGATTTTGCTCTATCTTGTAGTAGCTTCCTCCTTTTGTTGTAGAGCTTGTTTATGGCTGGGGTCCACCAGACTGGACGCTTGCCTTTGGTACAAAGAGTCTTAGTTTTGTTTGGGATTGCCTGATCCATGCAGTCCTGTAGGTGCTGGTAGAAGGCATTTGTAAGTGATTCAGCGGTTTGAGTAATGTTTACCACTGGCTCAGGGGCCTTAAAGGAGACCACTCTAGTTTTTAGAAGTGTGAAGTCGGCTTTTGAGAAATTTTTCACTGTGGTCTTTTTTATTTCAGGTGGGGGCGGGATGAGGACCTCCAGCAAGATTAGTTTATGATCTGATCTCACCAGTGAGGGGTATACTTCCAGTGTTGAACATTGTGATCCCATGTTCGTGATGATGAGATCAAGTATGTTTTCTCCTCTTGTGGGGATGGTGACTAGTTGTTCCATGGCATTTGAGTTTATGAACTCCAGGAACCTTTGGGCTAGAGTGTTTGGGCTTGAGTAGTGTTCCCAGTCTATATTAGGGTAGTTGAAATCACCTAGTATGATGGTGTTTGGAGATACATTTATCCCCTCAATGTTTTCAGGAAGGCCATGTGAGGTTCCTGAGTTTGAGAGGGTGGCCTGTAACATGCTACAAATTGCAGAGCAGTCTTGCCTATGGTTAATTGCACCTGGATGGTCTCCGATGCATCGTGCATTGCCACCAACCTTGAGGTGTGTGGGTGTCCTTTATGAATATGGACACCCCTCCTTTCTTGGTGTTGTCGGATTTTGGGGCGGGCATGATATGAGGTGAAACCTGATAGTGCTGGGGTGCTCTCAGGAGCCTTGAACCAGGTTTCTGTCACAGCACAGACATCGATGTTCTCCATACTGAGAAGGGCCTTGAGTGCGTGCATCTTGAGATTGAGACTTCTGGCATTGAGCAGCATTACCCTTAGTTTTTTTCCTTTTTTGTGTTCTAGGGTAGTAGGTTTAGAATTTCAGCCTTGCCTAAAAAAGGCACTATGGGGGTGGCAAGAGCCTTTGCCAATATCCGGAAGCCTAGGAGTGACAGGTGCATGCCGTCCCTTGTGAAGCAGCGTGGCTTGTCCAGCATGTCATCCCAGGCAGACAGACATTGGTTCCCCTTTGAATGACACCAGAATTTAAGCCAATTATTAAAGCTGATCATTTTATCACTGTATTGTGGCATCATTCTAGGTGAAGGTAGGATACTGCTCAAGGTCAGGGTCATACCTGCCTGGGCTACATAATCAGAGAGCTCCTCAATGTCTCTTTTCATGTAGTCCAAGGAGGTACATCTCAGGTCGTTGACACCAGCGTGGACAATGACTGAGTCGTACTTGTACCTGCTGTTGAGAGACCTGAATGCTTGCGTTATGTGGTGGATTCTAGCACCTGACAGGCAGCTTACTGTGACCTTCTCCTTACTCAGTCTGGTGAGCGGGACGTCAGTGTGTCTGACTATGGAGTCACCTATGACAAGTATGTTTGGTGTTGTATTTGGCCTTAAGGGCAGTGACTGCTTTGCACACTGATTTTGTTGTTTATGTGTTGTTTGTGTGGTGTATTGAGTTTGCAGTTGCTTGGGTGTCTGCTTTGGAGGCCTCTGCTGTTTAGGTAAATTTTTACTCAGAGCCTCCAGTATGTCTTAGTGTGTTTATGTGTTTGATTCAGTGGTGTGGTTGAGTTATGTGAGACTGGTATTGTGGTGTGTGTAGTTGCCTTCTCCTCCTGCCTGGTCTTGCCAGTCCTGAGTTGAGAGAGCTCAGCCTCCAGTCTGGCTAAATAGTTGCATCTCTCACAAGTGTTAGTGTTACGTGGGAGGAGGAGAGGGTTGTCCGTGTACATGAGGCAATTGTAACATTGTCTCAGAATTCCCAGATTCACCAACTGGGCAGGAGAGGACGCCAGCATCTGACCCTTCGACATGCTAGAAAGAATTATGAGTTAGTATGAGACAGAAAAGTAGTGGGCTTAGCAGGGAAGTGGGCACTCCTGGGGGGTTTTACTAGTGAGAGATTTGTATAATATAAGAGTGCTTGACCTGCAAGGAGAATGCTTATAAGACAAGGGATATGCTTATAAGACAAGTGCTGAGCTTGTTGAGAAGAAAAAGCTATTTGGAACAAGTGCTGCACTTTTTAGTGAAGGTGTAAACTGTTTAGGTTCCTAACAGAGCAGTTCTAAGGGAAAAATTGAAGAACAGACTTTCTGGAGCCAGAAAGAGTTTAACCTTGTTTAACCGGCTGCCGATGCTGCTCTAGTGGCAACTCCTTCATCGCTAAAGCACGTTAAGCGTGCTTGATAGCAGGGGCTGGAAAGAATCAGGAATAGACCCAAAATGGACAATAAAACTACAGTTTCAAGTCAGTAACCACCTCTACAGGGGGCAGGGAAGCTGCTCAATGTTATTCACTGCCACTGATCACAGAGAGACCCTCCTTCAGCCCAAGCAAAAATGGCCTCACAGAAACTTTCAAACAGTTCAGGAACAGCAAGCCTGTAACTGAACTTTTTTAACTCTCAGAAAATTGGGAAAAAAGCAAGATTTTTTTTTTTGTTTTTTACAGAGATAGCAGAGGTTCACAAGTAATATCAAGTTATAACAGTGCAGTAAATGACCCCACACAAGAGTGCTAGGTCAAGGACAGAAAATATGCAAGTATATAAGAATGCATATACTACTTTACAAATAAACAAGCATAACTCAAAGAGGATAGTGATTAATAATGGAATTAGGCAAGGATGCCCATTATCACCACTTTTATTTAACCTTTATATAGAACCTCTGCTTTTACTAATTAAACAGAGAACATTTCACTACATTCCAAGGTTATTTAATACCGAAATTGCTCTATCGGCATACGCAGACAATTTGAATATTTTTCTACTCCCTTCCCAACTCTGATATTAACAAAATAAATAATGCTTTACAAACGTTTTCCAAATTCTCGAACTATAAGGTGAATATAGATAAAATAACGATCTTCCCAATTAATATTTACTCGCAATTACCTAGTGAAAGATCTTTACCAAATATAAAAGTCAATAACCATCTGCAATACCTAGGAATATCCTTCAAAACAGATGTAAATATGCAGCACCAAGATGGTTTATCTAGGTGTTGGAGTTTGATACAAAAAGACTTGGAAAGATGGACTCAACTAAAACTCCTGGTTCTCTCGAGGGTAGCCATTACAAATGAATATTCTCCCGAGACTACTGTATGTTTTGAATGCTACTAACACCCTGATACATAATAAAGTCTTTAATAATATACACTCATCTCTCTCGAAATTTATATGGCACCCAAGACCTATCAGGATAAGCTATCAAAAACTTGTATACCCTAGGGACAAGAGAGGACTAGGTCTTCCAGATTTTAGACTAATGTATGAAATAAATAGAAGCAGTAGAATAATTAATATTGCAACTTTCAGAGAAGACTTAAATGCCTGGTGTCCATCTTGGGTCAAGCTCTATCACAATTATACCAAGACTCTTCTCATTAATCCCATGGCTCTTCCATTCCTAGACATCTCTGCCAAAAGAAAGTATAAAATTCAAAATGACCTATGGTCCCAAATCAGATGTACGCAAAATCTGTTTAAATCCTTAAATCTACATTTGGCCTTTCACCTTCTCCAACCTTTACACCTTAATCCTAATATTAAACTAAACAAGAATTTGATTAATTTGAACTCATTCCCACTGATCAAAAGTAAAACTGTTCTGGACTTCTTCTCACTCAAGATGGAGGATATTTCTTCCATCAGAAGTAAATTTAAGCTTCCGATTAAGTACACCATCATGATTAGACAACTAAAAGACCTATGTAGTAGATTCTGGATGGATATTGACATCCCTGAATCTAAAATAGAGATGTGTAGGGTATTATGGAATCTACTAACTCGTAAAAAGAAAATGGTCTTTCACACTTATAAACGAATCTCTGCAATTAGATGCTCGAAGGAAGCTATTCATTCTAATTATTGGATAAAGCAAGACCCCTCGATTTCCTCTAAGTCTATCGCCCAAGCCATTTGGAAATTTTCCAAAGCTATTCCCCTGCTAAAATTCAGGTATACCCAACTTATGATCATAAATAACGCATACTACACCCCAGCTTTACTAAGCAAGATGTACAATGAAGTCCCACCTTATTGCCAATTCTGCCCTATGATTCAAGCAGATGTCATTCACATCTTTTGGAGTTGCAAATGCTCATATAGGCTTTGGTGTGCCCTCAGAGTCAAACTAGAAAAAATGGGCTATGAAAAATCTACGCTCTCTTGGCAATTCGCCCTCCTCCATATACACCCGGTGAAATAAGGACATTAAGAATATACACTTTCTAATAACGTCATTTATGCTGATAAAATATTATATCACCCTAAATTGGAAGGATAGATCTACTCTATCATGGGAAGGATTCAAACAGATAGCTAGGAAGCATATTTCTGCTCACAAATATTTGTGGTATTCCATGAGGCTAAATCTTACACAGAGGGAAACATAGAAAATGGTTTATGAGTATATACTATCATAAATTCACAGCGATTCAACCTCCTTTTCAGGAGCTCTGCATAGATTGGTTTTGTAAATAGTTAGTTTTGTGAAGAGAAACTTCTGTTTGTACCTCTTATTTTGTTTTGATGATTGTTATGATATGTTATGTTATAATTAAAAGTTCAATAAAAAGATTTTCAAAAAAAAAAAAGAAGGTATTGTGATGGATCCCAGGGGGGCGATTATAAAGTCCTTCTTGGGTATTAGGAAGTGTGGTGGCAACTTTTAACAGACGCATCAACACCACCTGGTCTTAATGACCACATTTCTTGCAAACCCATTTTGGCTATAAAATAAGATGAGTAATAATACACTAGATGGTGGGCAAAGAGTGCAGTTTACACCCACTTCTGAAGATGTATAATCCAAGGGTAATTTATTATACATCTTACATTTTAAAATTTAGATTTCATAGGTATTATTCATGCAAGACCATAGTAATTATATTTATTATATTATATTTTATATGTATATTATATGTATACTATATACATCATATGTATATTCATTTTTAATATATATTAAGTAGGTTGTAGTACTCTCTTAGTGACTTAGCAATATACATGTATTAGTTTAAGATTATTAGTAGTATTTATTTTTAATTTTACTTACATCTATACATTTTTTATACTGAATTTCACGATGAGTTTTTGTATATTGAACCACATGATGAATTTAGCTACGCATTTTCAATTAATGTATATAGTAGAATGCATTAACTCATTTTTATGGTTCACAGTAATATACTGGAGCAGGTAGTTGTTTATATATGATAGAAACAATGTATTTTATTAGTTGAACATTTTATTATGTGTATGTCTTTTTAAAGAAAAAATGTTTGGCACCAAGTTTTGTATTTAACCATCAGCATTCTGTAACTATTATGTTCTGATGAAGCCCAATTTTGTTGGGTGAAAGCACTTAACGTTTATATTTTTGTATGAAATAAAGTCTTCTCGGTCATCAGAGTATTATTGTCACCTTCTGGTGATATTTGGGCATTTTGGTCATTTTATACAGTATATATATATATATATATATATATATATATATATATATATATATATATATATATACAGTAGTAAGCTGGTGCGAAATGCCAGTTATGTCTGGTGTGAAATCCATGTTGGGAACACATTGCCCTTGTTTGTGAATGTGAGTTGGTATGTTAGGAAAGGATAGTAGTTATATTTGGGGAGGTAGGTTGGGTTGGAAGACAGATAGCTCTCTAAAGCTAAAAACACAGCATCAATGAGACCGGATGGTGTCCCCGGCTGTGTGCTACATGAACTCAATGAGGAACTAAACCCGCACATAAGGCAGCTGTTTAATCTTAGCCTTACCACAGGATACGTGCCCAAGGAGTGGCGTACGGCAACTGTGGTCCCACTCCACAAAAGCGGTGCCTCTACGGACCCTGGTAATTACCCCATGTTTAACAAGCCTGGTCTGCAAAGCTATGGAGAGGATCATAATGGAACTCATAAACAAAGACATAGGGGACTTGCAGACATTGGACCCGACCCAGTTTGGCTTTGTCAAGGGCAGATCATGCCTTTTGAACTTGGTCGACTTCTTCGAAACAGTCACCAAGGCCATCGATGAGGGAAAGGCAGTCCATACAGCCTACCTTGACCTTGCAAAAGCTCTCGACACAATACCCTACTCGGGTATTATAGAGAAACTTACCAGCTTAAATGTAAACCCATATGTCACAAGATGGGTTGCAAACTGGCTAAAGGACAGAACCCACAGGGTTAGAGTAGCTGGCGCCATGTCAGACTCCAAGCCGGTCACAAGTGGTGTCCCATAGGGCTCAGTCCTTGGCCCCCTGTTGTTCGGCATCTACTTCTCAGAAGTACAGGCTAACATAGGAGGACTATGGCTGACAAAGTTTGCAGATGACTGCAAACTGGGAGCCATAGTGGAAAGTACATCGGACACAGATATCCTTCAGAGGGTCTCACGAAACTGATAGCTGGTGCCAGAGCCATGGCCTGAAGTTAAATGCCAAAAATGTATAGTCATACCCTTCGGGAAAAACAAGGTAACCCCAAGCTACCATATAGGTGGCAATCCACTAAGCACAGAAGAGGTTATCAGGGACCTGGGAACCCAGGTTGACAGTGGCCTTTCTTTTGACACTCACATTGCTAAAGTGGTTAGAAAAACCTTCTACATTGCCCACCTGATCATGAAGGGATTCACATCCAGATCAAGTGAGGTCATTGTTCCCCTGTACTCTTCACTTATCAGACCAATGATCGAGTACAATGCCCCATTCGGGATGTATCTCACCCGACACCTGCAGCAATTGGAGACCCCAAAGTTCCTCACCAAAAGGATAAAGGGACTCCAAAATCTGTCATATGCTGCCAGACTGAAGAAACCCCAGCTCTATTCAGTCGCATACTGTCTGCTCAGAGGTGACCTGTGCCTGACATACAAGGCCATGTCCAACCCGGAAATAATGGGCATGTTCCACCTCAAAAAATCCAAATCTACCAGATCCACTAGAGCAAGCGACTTAAACCTTAGCACGGATATAAATAGGACATGCTGGAGGGATAGATTTGTCACCCAGAGACTCCCTATGTTGTGGAATAAAATCCCGGTCCATGTGAGGCAGAGCACCTCGCTGGCTCTGTTCAAGAGAAATCTTGACTGGTGGATGGGAGATCGTAGGTTTACCCCAGGAATCATCTCTGTGTCACTGCTGGACAGAGGCACAACAAACTAATGGGCACAGTATTTTTTAACATAAGGGGTGGTGTAAGCCACAAAAACTCTGGGCTAGGCTTATAAATGCCTTAGGGCAGATAGCCTAGTATAAACCTATGAACCTATGAACCTATAAGACAGCATACAGGGGCGGTATATGACACATATGTTGGGTAAGCACCTTAGATGTGGAGTGGCAATTGGAAAGTGGAAACCCATCAGTCCCCAAATGGAAACAATGGGACCATGGTCCCCACCCATGGGCAGTCACAACTGCACCTTCATGACCCTGATGGTGCCTGGGCTGGGGGCTGAGGAGGAGGAGCATGCAGACCCTGTAATTGTGCTCCGAGGGCCTCAAAGTGGTGTAGCACATCCCCCAAGTCACTGTGGAGCTCCCTATGCACCACTCGCTGTACCTGGACAAGATCCTGTATGTGTGTACTCCCGGGGGGGGACAAACACCATCCCCTGAGGTGGTACCACCTGAAGGTAGTGCAGGACCAGCAGATGATGAGGTCCTGGGGTGGGTCCCAAATGTGCTGTGGCCTGGTAACATGGCCAGATGAGGTGGGGAGGTGGTTCTGCAGGGAACTGGCTTCCCAAACATACTATTGATTCACAGTTATAGAACATATTTAGGTAGTACTAGTCCACACATTTCAGGATTACGTCAAACAGCATGCATAGATATCCCCATTAACACAAAACACCAGATTTGGAGCAGTCACATAGCAAACAGAATACATGCGTTAATGGAACCATAGTTGCCCTTACAATGGCATGCAGGTGACATTGTTAGCAACAGGCCACCAATGATAGTGTTTCAACATGGAACATGACAAGAAACACATTGCACAATTTGTTGTATAATACGATATATGTCCCAACAATAGGTTTGCTGTAAACATACCCATTGAGATGTGTGTTCATATTATAGTTGCAGATATGGTGGGGGGGGGGGAGACAGAGATGTGAATTAACAACTATTATATCCTTGCAGTATGAGGTCCTCAGACCTTTTTTCCTCTTTATGTCTTTCAGGTACTGTGTCTAGAGAATGTTTGCCAGTCTATTCCCCCCAGGAAAATGAGGTTATAATAAACCACCTGGTGCAGCACTACCACACCCTGTTTGGCCATACAGCCCATGATCTGCAGGAGAGGACTGCCTTGTGGAACGAGATCGTCCGCAGGGTAAATGATGTTGGCCTGCATAATTGTAGTTATGAGCAGGTCTGACATCATTGCACTGACCAACTCTGCCATGCACGTCAGCATGCTGCTGCAGTTAGGAGGGACCAGCTAGCCAGAGGGGGGGGTCATGCCATCCAGCCTCCCTCCGACACATGCTGAGGAGCTCCTCTCCAGCCTTGGGGCACCTGCCCACCAGCAAAGACAAGACCCTACAGATAGCATTGTGGAGGTGGGTGTTACCCACACAATGGATGAGGAGCATGCAGGTAAGGCCCCAGGGCACATCAGTAGACCACTGTTGCTTATCCATCTGCATCTGTAGAGTTTAATTATGCATATGTAAGATAAAATATATATATATAGTCTGCTGCAGCATTGTAGTAATAAACAGATGTGCATAATCAGTAGTATTGTGGGTTTGTACTGTTGATGTACTGAAATGCTCCTCCCACCCTGTACCAATGCCACAGGTGTGGCTACTGACATATCATTTCTCACACAACTATGTAGGTCCCACTGGTATACCTCTGGGGCAGCAGCCTATAGCTGGTGAGTATGGTGTTGTTTATTCAGATTTGCCAATACACCGGCCATGTTATGGCCATGGTATTTGCCATGCACACATTTAACACACCTACCAATAATGCATGCTGTACATGTTCACTTATTGCTGCTGTTAACTGCATTGCATCACAGTGGTCACCATAGTGGCATATCTGAAGGGTATGTAAGAGTCCTGCAATATAACTAACAACCTGTCATTGCAAGATGTGTGCACAGAGATGAACATAATGATGGGACAAATGGCCTACAGTAGGAGCATGTCTGAAACATCACCCTTGCACAGTGCTACAACAGTGTATATACAACTATTACAATGGCAACTGTTACAGATCTACACAATGGCATATCACAATACCGCATTCCACAACCCTTACAACCTGTAATGTAGTCCTAACATGAGCAAAGAATCTGTAATATGGAATCCTTTGTTAGGACAGCAAATATGAGGAACATATACACAAACACTGGAAGCATATGTGCACATACACTCCAAATAACATATTGTGGAAGCAGATTTTGAGGTACTGAGAACATTCACTCTTCATGAGTATGTACCTTCCAGCAAGTACAGGTTCTCAATGTCACACCAAGAAATGGTCTGCAGTCCAGGACGTATGTCCATCACATTTGCCCACTCACCTGCAACAGAGGCAGCCGTGGCTTGCACACATCTTACAAGCCATGGAATATATCCCATACCCAACAGGTAGCATGCAGGAATGGGATGTGTAGCCTTATCTCACCATTGCATATACCATGGCAAACAGTGCAAACAGTCATGTATGTGATGAGGATGTATGGGACAACATTAATGTAGAAAATAAACAGATGGCCATCCAAGACAGATGACAACACATGTTGCAAACTGGTCATGGAGGCTGCCTAGTAACATGCCACAACACTGATGGAGTTGCAGGAATGTCTAGCAAGTACTGGCTGTGCAGTACCTGTGTCGACAATTGCATAAGTGTGGCCCATGGGTTAGTGTAATCAGATGGGACACTTGTTTCACAGGAAACATCAGCCAGGGCTCTCTACAGGTAGCACATGCATAACATCAAAAGTCTCCCAAAGGCATGTGTTGCAGTGTGTAATGGTGTACTACCAAGACCAAGTTTGAAACTTACAGACAGTATCAATTAAGATACATGTGCTGCACAAGCAACACCTCACTCCACCTCAGGCCCACAATCCCCATCTGTACCTTGCTGGTGCCAGTGTACACCTGTATGTTTGCCATTCATTAGCAGGGACTAGGCTGGTACACATGGTGTTCTGAATTTGGGACACTACAAAATGACACACGTGTAGCCCATAGTTGTCAAGCTTCTGCAAAAAGTCTGAGGATGAGGAGGGTTGTCATCCTGAAACACAACAGCGAACTGAAGCAGACATCTAAAGCTCACTAAGAATGGCTGTATATGCACACAGACAAGGTCATGAATTGTGGCAGACATAAACCTGATATCACAGCAATAGTGAAGGCACTGTGTGACCTCCAAGGGCTGTGCACGAGTTGACCTTTTAATCTTCCAGAGTTGGGGGACATTTGTAGGGCAGAATGACCAAATACTGGCAAGTGCAGATGGCCCATGCTAGTATACCCCTTCCAGAAATAGTGACTGCTGTAGTACACTTAACAGTTGGTGCAACAAACCATCATGTTAAGGGTGTGCACACTTATGCATCCACAGATTGTGTGCATCTCAATCAGCATCTGCACAGCTAACACATTTGTTTGATTCTGCATTTGATTGCACAAGTCATATGTGACATATCAGGTTCATACAATGTTAACATATGCAGTATTGTGGCCCCATGGCATATCAGGGAAGAGAGTGCCATGTCAATAAGGCTGTGTACACTCCTCATAGTCACAGTAAGGTTTGAAGGTTGTCAGTGTAATTGTAGTTTATTGGTCATACATGCACCGCTGATGATGAGATCTGCAAATCAGACATCAGGCATTCACTATTGACATATGTCCACATATCATCCCAGGTATGTGTCGGACAAACACATAGGGGCTGTGAGCAGCAGAGCAAACATAACTAACACACATATATACATTCAACAATGGTGTGTACACCTGTGAGGTATGGTGCACAGTACATGCCAGAGTGCTGAACAGGTGCACAGCAATGCTGTGTACATGGGTGGAGTGTGTTCCAGGGGAAGGGGCATCACCTACTAACACAACCCATGCATCACAAAAATGTATAATGTTGGTAACAGGGATTGACTATAGCTGCAGTGCATGCTGTTGAGTGCCATATGTCATGCATGTTGACAGATGGGTTATGAGAGGTCTCTGTTTAATATCTCTGTGCAACCTCACCTTTAAGTGTATGTGTGTGTGTGTGTGTGTGTGTGTGTGTGTGTGTGTGTGTGTGTGTGTGTGTGTGTGTACAGTTAAGCAATGATGTACAGGTCTTAAAGTGCATTTCTTGTTTTCCCCTCACAGGTGGCGAGGTGCGTCAGGGTCTCTCCTGTAGGCAGACTGATCTTAGTGTCCATTCAGACACTGACAATGATGATAGATGTTTTGAGGCACAGGTAGGGTTGTCAGGGGCTGAAGCTGAGCCATCATTTGACATCCCACTCTAATCCACCCCATCCCTGCACACATCCACATTGCCTATACATACCCCATCACCAGTGGCCATAGGTGAGGGACAGTTGGTGCATGGTGGCATGGGATAGGACAGTGTGGTGTCTATGGCACATGTGTCTGGACACAGCAACCATAGCCAGATGCCCGGTGAGGTATCACACCGGCAGATGTACAGGGGTGCTTATAGGAGGGCTGCTGGTCATCATGCCCCTGGCAGAAGTGCCACATCTGGTGTCACCAGGCGCATGTTTCATGTCATCATGGAGGTGCAGGGATGTATGGAAGGATAGTAGTTATATTTGGGGAGGTAGGTTGGGTTGGAAGACAGATAAGACAGCATACAGGGGCGGTATATGACACATGTGTTGGGTAAGCACCTTAGATGTGGAGTGGCATTTGGAAAGTGGAAGCCCATCAGTCCCCAAATGGAAACAATGGGACCATGGTCCCCACCCATGGGCAGTCACAACTGCACCTTCATGACCCTGAAGGTGCCTGGGCTGGGGGCTGAGGAGGAGGAGCATGCAGACCTGTAATTGTGCTCCGAGGGCCTCAAAGTGGTGTAGCACATCCCCCAAGTCACTGTGGAGCTCCCTATGCACCACTCCCTGTACCTGGACAAGATCCTGTATGTGTGTACTCCCGGGGGGGGACAAACACCATCCCCTGAGGTGGTACCACCTGAAGGTAGTGCAGGACCAGCAGATGATGAGGTCCTGGGGTGGGTCCCAAATGTGCTGTGGCCTGGTAACATGGCCAGATGACGTGGGGAGGTGGTTCTGCAGGGAACTGGCTTCCCAAACATACTATTGTGTCACAGTTATAGAACATATTTGGGTAGTACTAGTCCACACATTCCAGGATTACATCAAACAGCATGCATAGAGATCCCCATTAACACAAAACACCAGATTTGGAGCAGTCACATAGCAAACAGAATACATGCATTAATGGAACCATAGTTGCCCTTACAATGGCATGCAGGTGACATTGTTAGCAACATGCCACCAATGATAGTGTTTCAACATGGAACATGACTAGAAACACATTGCACAATTTGTTGTACAATACGATATATGTCCCAACAATAGGTTTGCTGTAAACATACCCGTTGAGATGTGTGTTCATATTATTGTTGCAGATATAGTGGGAGGGGGGGGGGGACAGAGATGTGAATTAACAACTATTATATCCTTGCAGTATGAGGTCCTCAGACCTTTTTTCCTCTTTATGTCTTTCAGGTACTGTGTCTAGAGAATGTTTGCCAGTCTATTCCCCCCAGGAAAATGAGGTTATAATAAACCACCTGGTGCAGCACTACCACACCCTGTTTGGCCGTACAGCCCATGATCTGCAGGAGAGGACTGCCTTGTGGAACGAGCTCGTCTGCAGGGTAAATGATGTTGGCCTGCATAATTGTAGTTATGAGCAGGTCTGACATCGTTGCACTGACCTACTCTGCCACGCACGTCAGCATGCTGCTGCAGTTAGGAGGGACCAGCTAGCCAGAGGGGGGGGGGGTCATGCCATCCAGCCTCCCTCTGACACATGCTGAGGAGCTCCTCGCCAGCCTTGGGGCACCTGCCCACCAGCAAAGACAAGACCCTACAGATAGCATTGTGGAGGTGGGTGTTACCCATACAATGGACGAGGAGCATGCAGGTAAGGCCCCAGGGCACATCAGTAGACCACTGTTGCTTATCCATCTGCATCTGTAGAGTTTAATTATGCATATGTAAGATAAAATATATATATAGTCTGCTGCAGCATTGTAGTAATAAACAGATGTGCATAATCAGTAGTATTGTGGGTTTGTACTGTTGATGTACTGAAATGTTCCTCCCTCCCTGTACCAATGCCACAGGTGTGGCTACTGACATCTCATCTCTCACACAACTATATAGGTCCCACTGGTATACCTCTGGGGCAGCAGCCTATAGCTGGTGAGTATGGTGTTGTTTATTCAGGTTTGCCAATACACCAGCCATGTTATGGCCATGGTATTTGCCATGCACACATTTAACACACCTACCAATAATGCATGCTGTACATGTTCACTTATTGCTGCTGTTAACTGCATTGCATCACAGTGGTCACCATAGTGGCATATCTGAAGGGTATGTAAGAGTCCTGCAATATAACTAATAACCTGTCATTGCAAGATGTGTGCACAGAGATGAACATAATGGTGGGACAAATGGCCTACAGTAGGAGCATGTCTGAAACATCACCCTTATACAGTGCTACAACAGTGTATATACCACTATTACAATGGCAACTGTTACAGATCTACACAATGGCATATCACAATACCGCATTCACAACCTGTAATGTGGTCCTAGGGGGGGGCACAGCCCTACTCTTTGTTGGGTGTTGGGTGGTGCAGAAACGCAGATAGTGTGACTGACAACTGCTTAACCTGTTAACATGAACTGTACAGTATTACAGCCAGCTAAGCAGGGGGATACACTCAACAATAACCACAATGATGGTGGTTGTGTCTACAAGATCCACACCCAGCTATATATACCAACACCAGTATCTGTGTACAGATATACAGTGGGGAAGAGGGCATTTACACATCTACTAATGGTTTTGATGGAATGAATTTCCACAAGATGATGCCTGTGAAATGTTAACATTTGACAGACAGTTCTCAGACAAATGACCTCCTGGGACATGTATATTCTGCAAACTGAAATAGATTCCTTCACATACACACACAGTCTTACTTGGCAACACTACGTAGTGCGACTAATGTGTGTGGTCTTAATTGCACACACCACACTGCTTTTAGGATGAGGTGTATTCCAGGTTACATGTTAAGTGAAAAATATCACCAGGCCTTGTACAGTATGGTAATGGAGGATGTACTGGTTGTTTATGAACAATACATAGTGTGACATACTGTCATATACACATTGACAAACGCATAACAGTCATACACACATCTAAGAGACCTAGGTTTATCAGTGCTAACTACCTTGGCAGTGTGTCCATTCTGTTAAAGATAAATTGCACACAGCACATGCATCATTGGGCTGGATAGTGTAATCAGTTACCTTATGGTTGATGGTGACAGCGGTCCCTATACAGTTGACCTTGGGACATGTACTGGGGGTACCATGGTGTAAAGACAGTATGCCCAGCACCACACCACACATTGGATATACTACTCACTGAAACTCATGATAATACTCTGACATACTCACCATCACACATTGACCAGGACTGCAATACAACCCCTTGTCTATATCAAGAGTGCTACTACAGGGATATGCATTTATTGCACATGCCACAGGGATAGTAGGGTGATGCTTTGTCATGGCTCTCTTATGGTCAGCAACATCACTATCCCTTATACTGTGTGGCAAGGTGTATTGTATTAGGAGAATGTGGCCTCAGAATGCTGTATCCTACAAATATACACCCTTGCACACATACACACACTTGCCAGACCTCAGAGGGTAACCCATGCCTATCTACCCATTTGTACAACAGTGTTGTGCTGGTACTGCAGGCTCCAGGTAGCCCATAGGGTGAAGAGTGTAACAAGGTACATGTAATGTCCATTACAGCAGCATCCATATCTAACTATGGCAATGGGGGG